>NW_025782228.1:0-41509 GCF_021130785.1 Homalodisca vitripennis
CTTCTATATTTAAGTAAACTTCTATACGGAAAGTTAAATACCTTACTACAAGTTAATTTCCTTAACTTTGTCAGATAAAAGTTATAAGTTTAGATATTACAAATTAAAAGAAAAATATGTGCTGTTACTCCTTCCCTTCAATGCGTTGTCTCTTACAGAATTAACAACCTAATAATGTCGAAGTACCATAAAAATTTTAACTAAAACAAATACTTAAATAATTTATACAAGTAAAAGAATAAAAAAAACTCATTGCAATAGTTTAAATCAGGTTTCTATAGTAATATAATAATAGTTTTTCTATGTATATATATTATATATATAAAATGAATATTGATGGTAAGTTTTTAATAAATTACTATAAAATTGTTATTTCAAATTCCAATCTTTAACAATTCCATATAATTTCGGGAGGTAATGTACTATCTATGTATATCTATATTGAGTCGAGGTATCCAGACCATCACATACAGACTCTTAGTGATTGATTTGATGACGGATGTGTAGAGAATGTCCTAGTCTTGAGTGTTAACTTGTTAAGGAGGGTTGTAACAGTTTTCGCTTCACGTTAATTCATATCATAGCCGGGATTAGAATAGTCCGATAAACTTGAAGTAATGAAATCGCCGCCAAAACTTTTTTACTGGAACATGCTTTACAGTTTTATAGACAATAATGTATGCTTGTTATTCATGTTGTCTGCAATACAGATAATGAAATCAAACGTACATGTACTGATAATGTTTCCTACACATAACGTAGCTATAGTGGATATAGAGATAAACTCACCATGCTCATTGATGATGATTGGTTATTTCAAATGAGGATGAGACGGATCATGTACAATTACACGTAAACTTGGCAACAAGGTGAAGAGAAGTATGCACCAGCCCCTATCGGACAACTTTCATGCGGGCTGTTCTAGATAAGTCGTTGATAAACTTTATGGTACATGATGAGTCTGCGTAAGTGTAATTAAATCATGTCTAAAATAGTTATTGATTATATACATAGATAAATTGTTCTCTAATTCAAAAAAATCTGCTCCAATCAATCATTTAATAATTAGAAAATTAGTGCAAATACCTCAATGAATTAATTTAATACTATATTCTATTCAAAGGTGTTTCAAAACTGTGTACTGCCTTAGAAGTATTTGAGCTTCAGCGAATGTTCCTTAGTGATAAATATCTGAAATATGACTTTTTTTAAATAAGGCTTTTGTAAATAAATTCATGGAAATAAGCCCCTTCAATGCAAATACGAAAACAGAGATAAATTTTAAAGTTTAAATCCCTTTGGCAGCTCTTCGAAGAAAGATGAATAATGCAGCATTGAAAATATTGCCACTTCACGAAGGCTTTGCTGCATTCAGGAGATTCTTTCTCTCAAAGAACTTGCTTCCTTACCTTCAGGTCTTTATAGTATTTTAGTGTTATACATCTGTCTACACAAAATAATTCAAACAAATTCAGCATTCTTGTAGTGATGATTCAACGTCTGTTATTCAATGTAATTTTTATAAACCTATAGTTAATAAATTTATAGATTTCAATTTTAGACTTACATGATATATATTTTGACTGATTAATTAAAGTTCAGCAAAACAACGAATGAGAGAGACATGAAATTTAGTATAAGTTTAAATACCTAAGGAAGAATTTTCCTCTCAAACCCCAGAATGAAATGTTGCCAATAACATGTTGTTAATTAATTGAAAGAACACGAGAAATGTAATGTTATATTGTAAACATTGCATTATGACAAAACTTTTATGTGTTTAGTTAAATTAATTTAATTCAAATTTCAAATTTATATTGATTTATATTCTTCAAACCATGGATTAAGCTTAAAAGTAACAACACTTCTTATCAATTCAACCTTTTTTTAAAAGAAAGTGTAATAAAAAGTTTCCTTAAAATGATACGTATAATAGCATCGTGTATTCATTTGTAAGAATACTATATTTATTTCTACCCTGATAAGAGACATTATTTGTCGAATTGTTGTTACTTTTGTCACTATAAATCTTGAAAAAAATATTTATTCATGATGCTTTTAAAGTGTTTAGTAGTTTATTTTAAAAATTAAACTAGATGAAATGTAATAAATCATATTATTTTAATCCTTTTAATGTATAAACAATTTAAGGTATTTTTTAAAGAATTTATAGACTGTAAATCAACGTATTGAACAATTGTTTCTTGTTTTTTGTGTATAATAAATTGAAATCAAATATAATTAATGCTTACTATAATTTACTACTTACTTTATTTAGTAGTCATACCCACGATGGATGCTTTGTATAGATAATGAGAGCACTGTTTATTAAATATTCATTCACAATGCCTGGGAATAATCAAATAAATAATTGTGTAAAGTTGTGAATGAAAACGCCCGAACGTTTCATAGTAAATATATGATTCGCCTATCAACGGTATTTGTAGTATACCGAACGCACTAAACAATTGGAATGAATACTTATTCGATTAACTCCTAATGTATTCAAATTGAATAATTGATTATCGACTTTATTTAAATGATTATGGATCGTATTTTGGGAACTAAACTTAGTAATGGCGACATGAATAACGTGTAATAACTATATGATTTTAAAACATAGAAAATAACTACACAAGGTTGCCATATAATAATAATATAGTTAGTTGCCTATCGCTGTATAAATAAAGTTACACAATTTACTATATATTTAATTTATTATTAATTATTTTTACAATAAATTTTCAAAATAGCACTCGCTCTTATAGTTCATTACTCACTAAAATAGTCTCACACTAAAATATAAATTAGAAATCCTTCGTTATTTTCTCGATATAATTAATTAAATCGGGCTCGCCATTTACTCTATACATAATTTAAAAAACGTTATGAATTTGTGGTGGGCGTAGAGATCTACTTATTTTACCTGGGCTGAAACACTTATGTCTGTTTTTTGTCCGTGCATAAGCAAAACCTCACACGCAGACTATTTGGGAAAGTCGGGTTTTGGTTTTATTGCCCCTAATTAATATAGAAGATTAAATTGCTGACAACGTGAGTGAGGTATTAGGATAGAAAATCATGTTATGTTCGTGAAAGTATTTCTATCTCAATAAAATCTAGTGAGAGTCAGATGCTGAATTTTGGCCATAAAGCGAATTCAAGACAATATACATAAAGTCAAACTTGCATTGACTAGGTCCCTAACCATCACTTAGGAACCCCGATTAATGTCCTTACCATTAGCATGAACCAGGTGCAACTAGCCAAAATGGGAATCCCCTGCTCAACCACTGTATACATGTAAATACTATTGCATCGTTTTAAATATGAAATTTGAAATTTTTGTTTAATTTGAACTTTCCGAAAGAAATGCTGAGAGTGTTGGCCGTTACATTACGCAAATTCACATGTATATTTCATTTCAGGGAACCAAAATTTCATGTATTTTATTGCATAGGTGTCGTGGAGTAATACAAGAACAACCAACGTTTTTGAAATCCCCAGATAATATTTCAACCAGATTTCTGAGGTTTGTAGAGATTCCAGGAAACATCACTTCTGTGCTTTATAGTGAGTGAAAGCTTAAGAACCTTTAAGCTCACAAGTCGAAGTATCCACGTCAGTCTTTGAAGAAATTGTATTTAATAGATCTTTAAATTCAATTCTACACCAACAGTTGTTTACTAAAAATAAACTCAAAAGCACTAAAAAGGCTGTTGTAAATAAATTCATGGAAATAAGCCCCTTCAATGCAAATAGGAAAACAGAGATAAATTTTAAAAGTTTTAAATCCCTTTTGCAGCTCTTCGAAGAAAGATGAATAATGCAGCTTAATTGAGGGAATTTATCCTGCAGATTAATTCACGAAGGCTTTGCTGCATTCAGGAGATTCTGTCTCTCAAAGAACTTGCTTCCTTACCTTCAGGTCTTTATAGTATTTTAGTGTTATACATCTGTCTACACAAAATAATTCAAACAAATTCAGCATTCTTGTAGTGATGATTCAACGTCTGTTATTCAATGTAATTTTTATAAACCTATAGTTAATAAATTTATAGATTTCAATTTTAGACTTACATGATATATATTTTGACTGATTAATTAACGTCCAGCAAAACAACGAATGAAAGAGACATGAAATTTATTATAAGTTTAAATACCTAAGGAAGAATTTTCCTCTCAAACCCCAGAATGAAATGTTGCCAATAACATGTTGTTAATTAATTGAAAGAACACGAGAAATGTAATGTTATATTGTAAACATTGCATTATGACAAAACTTTTATGTGTTTAGTTAAATTAATTAATTCAAATTTCAAATTTATATTGATTTGTATTCTTCAAACCATGGATTAAGCTTAAAAGTAACAACACTTCTTATCAATTCAACCTTTTTTTAAAAGAAAGTGTAATAAAAAGTTTCCTTAAAATGATACTTATAATAGCATTGTTCATTAAACATTAATAAATTAAGCAGTGGTGAATTGCAGATATCAAAGACAAAGTTACAAGAGAGTTTCAACCATATTGTACGCAACATCTATTGATTGAAACTATATAAATCTCAGATGGACGATAAGTCAAAATTTATCTTGAAGGAGATGCAAAGAACAGGGATGCATACAAGAGTGCAAGATATACTCGAAACACATTCCATTGATTAAAGAAGAAGTTGGATAAGTGTTTTAAGGTGTTGCCAAGCGTGATTGAACAAATCGCAGTAAACGTCCTCTGAGGATTAACGACAGTCTCGTAATAACGACAGCAATCCCAAGAGAGCGTGATTCCTGTGTGGGACTTGTGTGTGAGAATGCCTTTCACTAGTGAGCACTTTAAGCATTGGAGACACATCAGACTTATTAAACAAGAAACCAGAGCTCTAAACAACAGATAGGAACTTTTGAAAAATATATATGTACTATCAAAATATAATGTACGTAAATTTAAAAAAATTTACTAATAACATCGATGGTTTGAAGTATTACTGACAATAGCTTCAAATAACTAAAGTTAATGTATTATATTTTTCAACGAGAAACTATCTTAATCTATACTCAATATATTTAATTATTTTTTCCTTAAAGAAGTACAATTACCTATTACGAGTTACTTTCACTTACATTTAGAGTAAAGTTCCAAGTTTATAAATGTCACATATTAAAAAAATTGTTCTTTAATTTATAAATGCAATGTGCTGTTCATAGCAGGATTGAAATACTACAAAACAGGTTACTAAACCGTACCTGAATAAAATTTATACAACTGAAAAAATAATAAAACTCATTGCAATAATTTTTAGATCAAATCAGGTTTTTGCAATAATAATCCAAATAGACGGCGTCTACTGGTTGTATGACTTGTGAATTATTGTACAACTCATTAACTCTTTACGCCATTCGGAATGTTTGCACGCTTTATCGAAAAATTCAGGTTCTCCGTGATCTATTTGATGATGAATATGTAGAAAATGTTATAGGCTTGAGTGTTATCTTGCCATGAAGGGTTAAACTTGTTTTAGCATCATGTTGACTCATATCGTAGCCTGTATGAATGCAGAGTAATAATATTTGAAGCGGTGTTGCCAAATTGCCGCCGCTGACCACTAACTGTTGTCACTGGTGGATATATAATCACAAAGACAACCGTATGCTTAAAAATATATTGTCTGCAATACAGATAATGCAGTCAAATGTAAATATATTGACATGTTTCCTACACATAACTCAGCTGTGGTGGAAAGGGAGATAGTCTCACTATTCTCATTGATGATTTCTGTTTATGCAACTGATGTAGAGACAGATCAGTAATATTACGTACACGTAACATTGGCAACAGTGTTGGCGTGAATTATAGTGGGGATTCAGATGCACCAGCCACTGGACTACTTTCGTGCGGCTTGCTCTAGACGTCGCTTAAGCTTTGAGAAATTTTAAGGTACGTAAAGAATCTGTATAAGTGGAGTTAAATCGTGTTTGAAATAAGGATGGGGTAATAGAATAGAAAATGTTTCACCGATTCAAATATTTTCGCAACATTTAGAATTGTTTCGAACCTTTTCTAATCGAGCATTTAGTTTTTAATGTATAATAACTGTAAATCACAGATATACATGATTACTATTTACTTTATTTAGATTATATAAACACCCGCGATGGGCGTTTGCTGTAAATAATGAGAGTGATTCCTATTAAATAGTGTCATTCACAGTGTCTCGAGCTAGTTCAATAAATAATTGTGAAAAATAGTAAATTAAATTGTTAGAAATTTTCATAGTAAACAGTTCACCCGATTGTATTTGTAGTGTACCGAATGACCCAAACAATTGGAAGAATATTTATTCTATTAACTAGTAAAATAATCAAATAGGATCTATTATAAACTTTGTTTTATACGATTTTTGATAGTGTTTTGTGAGCCCCAGCCAGAAACTTGGCCTTTGAGATTCAAAACCATCGGGCCAATAATTTGGCTCTCTCTCACAATATTATTTTGTTAGATAAATATGAAAAGGGTCTACTACGAACACAGAATACGATTGAAAGTAAAATAATGGCTTTAAAGAGCCTTATCTTTAATATAATGCAAGCAGTTATTTACTCTTTAACTGTGCCGGTTACTGTAAAAAAACACTTGTAGTTCTTAAGTTCACCTTGGGAGCATACATTTATGCTTTATATGTCTGCTTACGGAAGATTACGTCACATCAGCGTGGGCTTCGATGATGACTCCACACCGAACGCCCCAAGAGGTTTATTTGACTCATCGCTCAAGAATTTTGAGTAAAAGTTACAATTGCAACGGTATTTAAACTATAAAGAACCTTATTCAACATTATGTTTATTAATGCTTTATTTTAATTACCATGGCTCTCAAAAACTAACAATATTAGCAAATAAAGTCAGTTCATTAAATCTAAACATGTTAATAGTGACATACATATACTATTATGTATATATTACTATAAATCAAGAAAAATAACAACACATAATATAGCTGCTTGACTATCACGGTATATTTGGAAGAAACTTTGAAATAACACTTGTTCTACTAGTTATTACGCATTATCATCTTCTCAAAATATGATTTCAATGTAAAGAAGTATGTTGTTATTGTCTCGATATATTTAATTACATTGGGCTCGCTCCTTGCTCTGTACATCCATTAAAACACATTCTGGCCTGTTTATTTCAACCTATTCCACCTTGTTTGAAACAATTCTGTCTGTGTGTTTTTGCATAACGTAAGCTCATTCTCACTCGCAGACTATTTTCAATATTAGGAGCCTATTTTACTGCCCATAATTTATATAATTGGAGAGCAAAGGCCTGACAACGTGAGTAGGATATCAGATAGTTAATGGGCTAGTCATTGAAGGTTTTTCTGGCTTGATAAAATTTAGTGAGAGTTAGTGATATGCTAACTTGAGGGCCCTAAAGCGAGGCAATATGCATAAAGTTTTCGGTGTTCACTAGGTCACAACTATCAGTTAGGAATTCCGATTAATGTCCTTAACTACTGGCATGTACTATACGAAAATTTCAATCCCTTGTTCAATTTAAGATTTTAATTTTAACTGTCTGTGAGAAAGAATGATGGCTTGAGCCCATAATTTATAGGATTTTTATGTTTATTTAATATCAGGTAACAAAATTGTGAATTTATTTTAGTAATCAGATGTTCAAGGGTTATAGAGATTCTGTGAAATACCACTTCTATGTTTGATAGATAAAGTGAGTCTTTCAAAATCTTTCAGCTATACTCAAGAATACTTAAATGACTTACAAGACCTAAGTTTTTAAGGGATCCACGGTTATAAAGACATTTTTCCAATCTTTAATTTCAATGTTCATCAAAAAATGTTTATTAAAAATAAACTAATACAATTGCACAAAAATAAATTCCCTCAATTAAGCCACTTCGATGCAAATACGAAGAAGAAGGTAACCATACAATCTAATTACGTTTGGCAGCTATTCGAAGAGAGGAATATTGCTGCATTGAAAAGATTGCCACTTCACGAAGGCTTTGCTGCATTCAAGAGATTCTTTCTCTCACTGAACCCGCTTTCTTACCATTTTGTTCTTCATAGTATTTTAGTGTTATACGACCGTCAATTTAAATATAATTTCGCATTCCTGAAGCGAATTTTATATATATTTTTGATCTGCAAACAAAGCAACTATGGAACAAAGATAGCTAAGAACGAGTTAAATTACAATGGTCATACATATACAGGGTGACAATTAAGTATGGAACCTCTTTTTTAATATATTTAAACCACAATATAAAAAAATACCAAAGTTCACACGTGCTTACTGGTGATAGTAACGCACACATCTGCCCAATTACCGACCGGATAATCCCTTTGGGGAACGGTCCACAAGGAGTCAGACAAAATTCTTAAATAGCAGCATAGGTCAAGTTCGGTATCAAATTAAAGGTCTCACTTGGCAGAGTACAATTCCGCAAACCGGATTTCAAAAGGTGGATTCATTTAGTAGTTATAGCGGTTTGAATTTTAAAACTATTGAACAATTGTTAAATTATTAAGTATTACAAGTAAACCCCAATTTTTAAGTACCTGTGATCAAAGTAGTTGGGTTTTCCCAAAGAGTGAAATTTGACCCCGAAGTGAACTTTGACGCAACCGTTGTTATCTGTATTTTGTTAGGAAGGTAACAGTTCAGTTTTCTTAATTTTCTTAATCGGGAAAAAGGCAAAATCAACTATGAGGTAAAACTTATTAGGACCAGAGTAAATTAAAATGGCCTTAAATATCGACTTTTATCACATTTTCTTGATCCTGGTAAGAAGGCAAACTGAACGTTGACGTCGGAACTTATTCACTTCGAACCAGAAGTGCTTATACATTTGCAAAATCTACGACATTGCGTGCTAAGCCGTGAATAACTGGTGGATTTTATATAATAAGTACAAGGATTTTCAAGCGAATAATTTTAAAGCAGGAAACAAATACAAGGTAAATAGTATTACTTTTTTGCTTTTGGTTGATGTCGGACATTACTGTCTAATAATTCACAAATATTAAGAAAGGTGAAAAGTAATAGTAAGAGTTATATAAAGGTTTCTACTTGGGTTTAGTGTTATTAATTAATAAGTAAGGGATAAATATTTTCTATATTTCATTTAAAACTATACTTACATTGTGCAGGCTTATATAGGCTTCCATTATACATATTATATCCATTTTAAAACGTTTAAAGTAACCCCTCTTACAGTACAGAGTAACCAATGTCTGAGTCCATTAAGGGCTTTGTTCGGTAACCATAAAGCGGCAAATTCGAAAGACTGTAAGCCGCTTGGAAAAGTACAAACGTCAAACAATGCTCTCACCATTGACAACTAACAAAAAAACACCAGCTCAGTTGTTCAGTGATGTTAAAACGCTGCAGCAGCATTCCAGTATTGCAAAACATAAATATTTACTGTAGCATAAATCATGTTCAATACTCCATGTGTTTCGTATTGACCTTTATCTAAATGAATTCACGTTGTGATTTATTTCTCTGTTACTCGTCGTAATGTATCAATCGTATGGTATGGTATTTGTTTCTTGATTACATATTCAACCATTTTTAGCTATACATGAAATATGTCTAATTTAAGTTTACTAATTAGAGTACAATTTATAATAAATACAAATTTATAACAACTGCTTGGTGGTCTATCGTTAGAAACATAACGTGGTACGTTTACTACCTTGGGTAAGTTTAAAATGTGCAACACGTAGGGTTGAGACATATTATATTTTCATCGCGAATATTTATTAAACACGCAATTTGTATTCAGTACATTTAATGAAAGGAAATAGTTCAAAGTAGTGTTTTTCTTTCCAAAAATATTTTCTACAGCATTCTGTTTTATTCCGATCACTTGTGTCAGCGGATGGTCGAAAAGAGTTATTTCTGCTAACGGTTTGTTCAAGACAGAACAGAGGAGTACACATCATCCAAGTCTGTTTGTTGTAGTTGTCATACCCACAGTATGATGTGGGTGAACGAACCATGAATATAATCGGTTGTATAATCAGGTAATTTTTAATTAGCACTAAATTAAGTGCAAGTTACTTTTTTTTGACGTGGAGAACTTATCATATAGCTGGTAGTGTATAAATAATTACCTAATTGGTCGTCAAAGACTAACAATGGCCGGAATTTAATGTGAAACAAATAATACTACATCTGGTTAAATAAGTTACTGTTACTTTATGTAGTAATGGGTGGTATAAAATAGGAGGAAGATTGTTTTATTACTTTCTCCAAGACTTAACTCATTACCTGAGGCTCCCAAGTTACATCATATTAAGCAGGCAGTGTCAACAAGTAGAAAATATCATAATCATATTGGTAAAAAACCGTTTGACTTGGCCACCACGCTCGTTTACCCAAAACTATATATATGAGCTGATTAATGTAAACAGCTGTTTATTTAAGCTATTAAAAGTTACTTAATTCTGAGTTGGTAAAATTGGTAATATCATATTTGCCATTCCTGTTGTTAATGAAAAGAAACTAATTAAAACAAACAATACATTATACTAAAGTAATTGGAATGGAGACAAAACAACTTTTACATTACAGAAGAAATAAACAGCTGTTCACATTAATCAGCTCATTGACTTTAAATCAGCTGTTCAGAGTAAAACAGTTTAGAAAACTATACTTCCTATTGTGTAGTGTGTAAAACATGGTATTATGTTTAATAGTACTAATCAGTTGTTTGTTATCCGATTTGAATGAAACAACCACTGTTAGATTTAGAATAAAGGTTACACATTTTAATATTCTTGTAAAATTTTCATACAGGGTATCGAGTTTGCGGAATTTAACATCAAAATTTATGATTGGCTGCCATTTTGAAACGGGTAAAGATAATTTGTTCATATTTTTGTCTCAAATGAGCATATAAAAGGACAACACAACTGCAAAGTTTCATAATTTTATCTTTACTGGTATAAGAGATATAACTTTTTTGGTAAAAATTACATACAGACAGATAGACGGAAAACTAAACGTTTTAAGACATACCTCCATATGAAGTTTTTTGCTCATTTTCACGTCTAAAACAAAATACCAAAATATTGGAACACCTTTAGGAAACACCCTGTATATATATGTATATATTATAAAAGGTTATTAATTAGTGGTTTGTGGCGTAGAGTTCTGAACGGAGTATACTAAGTTGTTCTACATAGGTTAAAACACTTTTTTTCATTTGTTGCCTCAGAGTAAGCATACCCTCACACGTGATGTTGTCAGAGAAAAAATTATATGTATTAGTCTTAACTACTGCATCATTTTTTAATATTAAATTAAAGTTTTTCGTTTGATATGAACTTACCATAAGAAAGCATAAGGAATTATACAGTTAATTTTACGATTCAAACGTGTATTACATAAAAATATAACCATATTTGGTGTGCAGTAATAAAATGGTTATCCGAAATAGTGAAAGACATATGATTGTTCAATTTTATGTCTGAGGTTTTTGAAGATTTTAAGAAATATCTCTTCTATATTTGAAAGATGAGTCAGAATTTTATCATTTTTTAGTATACTCCTACATATATTACAAGTAGAAAATAAAAACAATACGTAGTCTAAAAAGAATAAACTAACTCAAAATCCAACTAAAACTCTTGTGTTAAATAAATTCCTAAATTATGCCATTTCAATGCAAGTAAAAAAGAGGTAACTATAAAGTTCTAAATACCTTTGGCAGCACTTCGATGGTAGGTGAATAATGCAGCATTACAAGATTGCCACTTCACGAAGGCTTTTTTGCCTTCACTAGATTCTTTCACTTACAGAAATGCTCTATTACCTTTACTTCTGAATACTATTCTTGTGTAATGCAACCGTTCACATAAATAAATTCAAACAACTTAATGGATACTTAGGATGCAATAATAATTCAATTCCTATGATTCAATATAATATTTTTGATTATAGCTAATAAATATATCTATTTGAAATTTAAACACTCACGATAATATCATGTAATAGATATAACAAAAAGTATATATTTGACTGCATGTGTGATGGCCTATTCAATTATTCATTTATATTATACGAATAAAAACTCAAAAAATATGTAAATTAATTTGCGAAAAATAACAAATATTCAAATTTAGGTGAGAGATGTTCTACAAAAGAACGGCGCTTATTTGAATGTTTAGGTAAAAAAAGTATTACAAACTGCTGTCTGATCGTATATTACAACATCGAGGTTACAACCTATTGGCATGGTATAAAAATGAGACTGCATGCTCCAATCAGGATTTAAAGCGTAAAGGTATTGGTAATAATTTGAGTATATTCATAAACCAGACACTTTGATCAGCAAAACATAACAGCTTACAATTAGTTTAAAAAAAGGAGTAAGCTATAACTCGTAGACATTGAACTAAAAGTGATTTTGGTACCAAATCTTCCCTTTTGAACACGGTTTGATCGTTTTTTTTTTACATTTTGTGGGAAATTTTATGGTGTTGCTCAGTTTACTATTTCAAACTAAACAAAATTGTTCATTTCCTGATCAGAGTTGAATATATAGAGAAAATATGAAATCAATTTAATCTATATCAATATTTGTATCAAATGACTTAAAATTGTAATTCGAAATGACATTTGGTCTTAGTTCTGGCCAAACATATCGGGAGTCTCTGTGATCAACATCGTCTGTCAAGATTTCAGAACTAATTTTATATAGCAGATACTGTACAACTTTCAAATTAACTAAAGCTATTTCAATTTTTCAATTTCAATTTCAGTCGGATGTAGTAACTCTTCAGATCTATGTAGAAAACAATAAACGCTACTACACATTATGTTGTCTTTAATCTACGTTATTTCGGTAACTTCTTTGAAGCAACAAATTAATAAAGGAAAATTTAAACAGCCTGCTATAGGAGGTAAGAATAAGCTATATCTAACTATATAAATGCTCGTAAAGAAATCCTAGACAGTAATAGCACTGATGACATACCACTAAGTTTTATGTATCTCTATATCATCCCTTACCTAAGCACAGTTGACGCTCCTCTTCTACTCCTGTTAAGAATATCAAGATCACGACAAATTGCGGTCTCTAGCGAGGGAGAATTCAATCACCTTTTTTCAAAGCTGTAGGAAGCGCTCTCATATAGAAAAGTCTTACAGATCACGCCTGACATAGATCACCTATCATGTGCCCAAGCAGCAATTCCAGTGCACTAACTGTACATTTTCTTGCAATGGATCACGGAGTTGACAGCCAAACAAGAACTTCACCACGGAGAAATGATCGGCTGAGAGACGTGAGCAGGTCCCGCATTCCCACCTCATCGTCAATCGGTCTAGTTCCCAATGGTATCAACCCAAGAACGTCACTGCTGGTTTTCGGTGAGGTATGTATTTTGACTCCAAGGGTGTTTAATGGTGACAGTTAAACACTGTCCGATTTCTCCTCAAATTCCAGAAGTCTACAGGAGAGGCAACAGTCTCTAGTTCGAGTTCCCGCGTCGACTCTGACGTTGGCTTATTCAGCTCTCTGGCCACGAAGACTGGACCCAACTGTGTGGAATGTATATTTTTGCTTAAGCGTTACTGTCCGATGTTATGGCAATGTCATCATAAGAACTTAAGTAATATTTCACGATAGAAGTTCTGCAATCTGATGAAGAATCCTGAAGATTTTCGACAAAGGGGCTGTACAACCTTGTATGTTAAGTAAAGAGGAGGAGGAGGAATAAAAGGGACCAAGACGTCTTGTCTATAACATCCAAAACTAAGAAAGTAATAGAATAAGTTTCTGAAATAGGGATGGATCTGGAGGTGGAACAAATTGATCAAGATTTTTAAAACCCCAAGTAATTGTGGATTAACCTATTTAAGAGGAACAATGCTCATTTAAAAAACTTATAAATATACCTTTAGGTCAATTTTTACTCATTTTATATATATTGTTTATACAAAACCAGGCTACAGATGATAAACTCCAATATGGGATTCGAGTTAAGAAATACTATTATGATTTGTATTATGATCCTTTCTCTAGTTATGAATAATAAAAAAGAAGAAAATATGTTAGATAAACCTCAAATTTCAGCATTACACACTGTAATATGGTTTTGTTATTTCCTTTGTTATTATATAAACAAAGATTTCAAATTCTTACAATAATGTTTGCTCATAATTTCTTACGCTCGTTGAAACTTTACCAATTATCATAATAATATGGAGTAATTTATATCAATATACGTATCTACACAACGTATCTCTTACGTACGTTTACTCACACTCCATCTATTAACCACATCGCTCTAGTTGCTAGGCAACCGATTGGCCGTCTTTTCATTAATAATTTCTTCTAATTTTCATATATGTAACATAAGGATTTAAAAATATGTACACTTACAGCTATTAAATATATTTATTAGGCTATTTATAATCCAGTTTAAACTATTTTTCTATTGTTATTTAAATATTTCTCTTGTTCGATAACATTAGTTTTAAGCTTTTTTATTTATAAATATAAATTGAAAATGTTTATTCAAGGGTGGATACCGTATTGAAACATACATTGTTAAACACGGGATCAGAGGGAGTAAGAGAAGAGCTCAACTTGAGAAGTTGAAGCTTTTGAATTCAGCAAAGAGCAAGGATGTTGAGTGCCAATCTTTCCAAGGATTACATTATTCATATTTCCTTAAAAGAGTGATTAAAGGTCCTCTGAATGCCTAGGACGGCTTCTACACTTCTGCCTTTCCCTTTAAATGTTTTTCGTCTTACACTATCGAACTAAACAAAAAAGAGTAACTTACCTAAAGTATTTCATTGTATTACAGCTAGTTTTTAGTTCATAATCACTATTTTTGCTCTTAATCTGAGTAAGTTTTGTAAATTAATTTTACCTGATTTGCAATGTAATTCAGTTCGTTTCATCTTACGATCAGAAAAATTGTTATGTCAAATTGATTGCTATTAAAGATTGTCACAAATAATATTCACATAATTACCTCAAATGCTGAAATTCAAGCAGGTAACAAGTTTAAGAAATTTCCATCCATGTATGAATAAATGTGTGTGGATGTGGTTTCGACTAACATTGGTGTAGCTACCAAGATACATGGTTACTTTATTATATTTTTATAATATATTTTATGTTAAAAATAATTTTATTTAATAAAATATTTTAAACCCTAAATACAAGTACACCCTGCATGTATATAAAAAATGTTGTTCAAAATCTATCAATAATTAACAATAAAAATACTTTAATTTTTTTAATTTTCAGGAGCTGTAAATTTTTAACAGACCTACATTGCAATATAAAAGTTCAAATGTTACAAACAACGATATAAAATCATGTGATATATTATGAATAGTCCAAAATATTTTATTTTTATGTTTGTTTCATTTTAAAACTATAATGCTAAGTAAATTTCTATTTTTATCCAAACTTATTTTACTTGAGACCAGAACGTTTTTCAACCAGATGTAGTAGTTTCCTCGCGTATAGCATTAGCATGTAAACACAAAATGTTATAAGCCATAAGGCTACACATATAATATCTTTATAAATATTTACTTTTTAATATGTTTAAAAATGCAGTTTAAATCAAGACCACCCAAGCAATGTTCAAATATACATCCATACCCCCTTATGAGTACATATAAGATAGGACTACACCATACTACAATTCTCGTAACAGGCTTTACTGAGTTTGCATACATAATTAGATTGTTTCAGTCTTTAAATTTCTGCAGACAGACAGGCCGACAATCATAAACAAAAGAATTTTTGTAATATCCCTGGCAGGAAAAAATATAAATTATGTCAGTCTACTAAGTGATAGACGTTCATCACGCTCAACTAAATTCGATGTTGGACATGCACTACCACAGAACAATGTAAAATTTTAAGTCTGCAAATGGAATATTTCTAGTGATATATTACAACATGACAATCGTATTTTTTATTTAAGTTATATAGCAGTGTTTAGTTAATATTAGTTCGGATAATTATGCTAGGAAGGGTACTATAACGCAAGACAGCGCTGAAATAAAAGCTTGTCATCTACTTTTAGTATTGACTTTAAACAATAATGTTTTATTTGTACTCTATGAATAAAATCCCACACAAATGTCCATGTTAAATATTATATAAATGTATTCAGTTTCTTACAAATAAATTTATTCTATTTCTCGTTGCCATCATGGATACTGATAAGACTAATGCCAAATACATTTGACAATGTTCAGCTAATCATGTATAACCCTTAACATTTTTCGAGTTCGTTCATTTCATATTCCCATATTTTTTAATTGTTTCCATTTCACATTAATTTTAATGTACATATACTGTTTATAATTGCGTAAAACCACGTTTTACTTTCTATTAAAATCACAGAAAGATTCATATTTCTAAGCAATATAACTCTGTAGATTTAAACATATTTAAAGTTAAAATTAATAAAGATATTCAAATTTACAAAGAGAGAACGTTAAGAGCCTGAGGAAAGATAAGTCGTTTAAAACAGGAAATTCCTAGAGGAGAAACACCGAAGTGACTAACAAAGTTTCTTTCCGGGCTCCAAGAGCATTATTCCTTTGTTTATGTCTTTATCTCCTGCAATTACGTTAATGAACAAAACTTTAAAAAACATCATATGGTATATACAATTGGTCGTTTTTTATTAACGACCAAATTCACATTGTGCAGCCTTACAATAACGTATATTAAAATGTCGTTTCGATTTTTTTATAAAGCATTCTTACCATTCTTACAGTGAAGAGTAACCCAACATTTGAGTCCACTCAGGCATTCATTAGGTAGCTGTAAAGCGCCAATTGAGCAAAAGTGTTAGCCACTAAGAAAAGTACAAACAATGCTCTCACCATTGGCAAAATAACAAACTCCAGCTTAGTTGTTCAGTGCTGTTAAAATGCTGCGGCAGCATTCTGGTATTGTAAAATATAAGTATTTATTGTGGCATAAATAATGTTCATAACTCTACATATTACATGTTTCACATTGACTTTTAGTTCAATAAACTCATGTAATGTTTTTCCCCTCTGTTCCTCGTAATGTATTAATCGTATAGTATGGTTTATTCTTTAATTATGTATATGTCTGATTTACATTACAGCAGCAGTTTGGAGCTTCATCTTTACAAAAATTACAGTTAAAGATATAGTTTATAATTCATTTATTCTTTCCGTGGGTAAGTTTAGTATGCACAACACATATGATTGTGAGAGATTCTATTTTCACTATGAATATTCGTTAAAGAAGTAATAAATATTCGGTATATTTAATTTTTTTTAATTGCTTATTGTCATATTTTCCTTTAACCAATTTTCTTCTGCGCCCTATTGTAACTCTTATGCACTTTTGTGTTAGCGGACGCCGAAAGGCGGATTTTTCTTGACTATAACCATCAGGACAAGTGGACACATAACAACCCAGTTTGTAGATATTGTATTGTACTGTATTGTATTGACTATTCTACATTATAAAAATAAATATAAATAATCCTAACTTTCCTGATAAATATGTGGCTGTAAGTTAGCAAATTTTTGTCTGAAGGATATGGCGAGAACAAATTGAACTATAGATATAAAATGTGGCAAAATCATTGAAATCAGCATATCAGGAAGAGCCTCGAACACAAATAAATCTTACATATTAGAATATTTTACGAAACTTTGTTTACATATACGAAAATAGAGCTGCAAAACTCAACTTGTCCTTACATGATATTTAGCTGAACTTTAGTGTATATTTAGTCTCCGCAAAATATCTCTAGAAAACATTTATCCATAAGCTACTTTATTTGCTTCATGAAATTTAAATTATGCATACACAAGAACAAGATTGATAGTGGTGCATGTCCCTCTGTGAGATTTGGCTAAGACTTTGAAGCCTATACTACTTTTGCAGTTAAAAAACTATTTATTCTCCCTTTCGTGTAATATCTGATATTGATAACCTGTGATATTGATTTAACACTGTGTGATTTAATCTTAATTTATCCTTCTTTTTTAAGACTACTTTATTGTTATTGTAATCACTAAGCGTTGCATTTAAGATAAAATTTTCCGAGCTCATTAACATATATTTTTGGATATCAAAAGTAAAGCAAGAAGAAATAAAAAGTTAACGCTAATATTCGTGTATAAACTCGTATTATCAGTGCTACATTATAATTATAAAATCTGTATAACTGGATTCAAGTATTAGTTGTCTGTAAGGAATACAGGACGAAAGGTGATAAAAGTTTACTCTACTAAAAGAACTACATGCAATAGAATGTGCCCTAACGTGTGTTCTACTTTGTGTTAAAAATAGATGTAGGTAATAGTATTTAAATTATATATTTCAAAAAATGTATTAGAGAGAATACCTTTTATTTTATCTTAAATTATTCCTGTATTTTGTTAGTTTATTTGAATATTTATTAGTTACCAATCATTTTATCAGATATCCACAACAAGATACGGAGATTTTTAAATTTTTGTTAATTCCTCTATACATTTATAAGTATACCAGACTATAGAGGAAATAATGTTCGTGGAGGAGAATTTATTACAAAATACAATATTTTATTGAATTTAAAATGGTTACAAATACAACACTATTCAAGACAGAGTCTTGAAATATTTGTAAAATTTAGTCAGATTTCAATTTATTTCTTCTTATTTACAGGATTGTATTTACTACCATAACTATAAACCATAAAAGAAACATTTAAGAGTTCAACTTGTATTTAGTCTGAAACTGGACAGGACGATGAAAGAAAGCCCTAACCCTATTTGATATATCTTGGTCAAAGATGAATTATTAATGATCCCACTAACCACAAAAACCGAGATATTGGAGGAAAACGATTGGTTGGTTGGTCATGTTAACAATCTTTATGGTCATACGCGTAATTAAGTGTTAAATTGTAGTCAGCCAACCATATATATATATATATATATATATATATATATATATATATATATATATATATCATAAAATACAATATGGAATCAAGTTTTCTTGTATGGGTGGAGCTTTTTTGTGGTTGAGGCTGAACAAATCTTTGACACGTATCACCGCTCTTTCCATTTCTATCTTGCAATTTTTATATTTTATGGTTAGAACTACTTAATATGGTTAAAGATATTTAATAGTACTATTAATTAGTTATTAAGGTTTAATTATTTATTTATAAACCATAGTCTGGATTTTTACTTAGGTATGTACAAAAGAATAAAGCAAATAAAGCCCATTTAATACTTTGCATTAAAAATGAAAATTATATTCCAATTTAAATGCCATTTGATTAATAAAAACATTTAGAATAGAAAATTTGTCTTTATTTTTTCTGATAGTAATACAAAATACACAGATCAAATGTTCAAAGTTCTTACAAGTTATTAAATTGAAAATTACTTTCAATTCAATAGCTATCTATATAACATCATATCAAACTTCTAATCATTATTAGTACACAAATTAAATATTTATTTTATGTGAAACAGTGCACCCATTTTGAGTGGTATTAAAATAAACCGGAACTTCACGTCTTGACAATTCAGATAGTTAACTCTCAGAATATCTCAAATAAGAAATAAAAACACTGGCAAACTTTATCCACCTGTTTTTCGTTCGTCTTGTTTTATTCATATAAAAGAAATCTCCAGGTTTTAATCTTTATACTTTCACTGAAAGAAGCTCTTTATAAAAAAATATGAGAATGTTTTAGCTCAAACATTCATTGTCTCAGCTTCTCTATATTTGCTTCTGCACTCACCTTAGTCATCTCTTTACGTTTCAAAAGCGAACAAGAAGGGTTGGAAATGAAATGAATGTGCATTATGGAATTACATTTTACTCTTTTTTAAAGCATTAAAGATTCATATGGGCATTACAATTAAATTTACATTTCAATTAAAAACATTTATTAATAAATCAGCTAAAAGTAATTGAACAAAATTACAACTCACGCAGTCAGTTACATTTCATTGTGGGAATGAAGATTTTATCCAAACATCTTTCTTTCTATATTATTTGGGTAATTTTAAACTGTTATTATTGTCTTTATTGTTTTTGCTTTCCTCATATCTTCCTAAACCATCAATAAATAATAATATTTCATCCATACTCGACACATTAATTATTAAGATTTAGTAGGCCTGCAAAATTGATTCACTATTTTATGGTTCTGCAAATCTTTTAAGCTCTGAAGATTAGGGAGTAATATTCAAAAATCTGTACAGCACTAAAAGAAAAAGTGTTTGATGTCACAATGTTTATTCTAATAATTTCTGGTAAATAATTATTTACTTTTTTAGTTTTTACAGAGAGACCATAAATTATAGAATGAATTATATTTTAGATGCCACGGCTCAGTTTTCCTTGTCGCCCCAGTTATGAAACTTTATACATGTGTCTCACATACCTACTTTGGTAAAAAGAACCACTTAGTTCCAGCTCCTGTGATCTAATTCCAGTTTAATATATTACTAGTGCCATAGTTGAGTTTGTCTCCTTGACCCGATCAAAGAAATATATTGACCTACTTAGTACTGAGAATCCTACCCCGGTCAAAAGTGTCTACTTCCGGGTATTCACTTCTAGTCTGTATTTAAGATGTTAAAAACTTAGTTTGCTTTATTGACTCTCTCTCTCTCTCTCTCTCTCTCTATATATATATATATATATATATATATATATATATATATATATATATATACAGTTTTGTAATGTATTGAATTACAATAATAATTATAATAATAATTATTATATACATATTATAAATTGTTACTGGCAAGTTAAAGCCACAGCCAAAGACCAACTGTATGATCGTATGATGCTGTGACGTCATATGGGGTGATCAGTTTGAATAAATGCTATTGGCTGTTCTCATCACGCCACCAGATCATACCACCACTACCACTTCCAGTGTCCTGCCCTTGTCTCTCTCTCAGTTACCCTCCAACCTTAACCGAGCACAGTCGATGATGTAAACTAATTCAGTCTTTTATTCCGATTCCCCGTAACCCGTACACAACAATTGGCGACGAGGTATTAATGCGATCCCGCGAGTGCAATGCAACCTGTTCGATTGTGCGTAAATAATTTCTCCGAAAATTATAGTGGGAGGAAGTGTGTCTGTAGTTTGGCGTCACGTGGACTCAAAATCGGTACATTTTGATGTTGGAAGACAAGGTCGTAAATTGGAACATTTCGTCTTTATTTAGTGAAACAGTAAAAATGGCGGGAATTATTGGCGGAATCGGTGACTTCGACAACAGTGCAGAAACTTGGAATTCGTATGTTGAACGATTTGAATTATTCGTTGACTGTAACAGTATTAGTGACGACAAAAAGGTTAGTACGTTACTAACAGTCGTGGGTGTGAAAACGTACAGTTTGTTACGAGATTTATGTACGCCGGAAAAACCTTCAGTGAAAAAGTTCGATGAATTAGTGAAGTTAATTCAGGACCATTTGTACCCGAAGCCATCATTCATAGCTGAAAGGTACAAGTTCAGCAAAAGGAATCAGCAGGAAGGAGAATCAGTCGCAGAGTACATCGCCAGCCTCAAGAAGTTGTCTGCATACTGCGAGTTTGGCGCATCCCTCAACGACTATCTCAGAGACAGACTGGTGAGCGGCATCAGGAGTGAGTCGACCAAGCAGAGGCTGTTGGGAGAGACCACCCTAACCTTCGACCAGGCTGTGAAAATCGTCTGCTCAGTGGAAGCGGCGGAGAAGAATGCGGCAGCCGGGTCCAGCGGATGGCAGCGCATCACCACCCACATGTGAGAGTCGGCGGCAGCGGTGGCAGCGCGAGCTACAACGCAAGGCACGAAGTCAAGGTGCAGTGTACATGCTGTGGGCAGTGTGGTCACTATAGGAAGCAGTGCAAATTGTTTGGTGTTGTGTGTCACAAATGTGGTAAAAGAAATCACATATCTAAGGTATGTCGATCTACTGAAATTAGTAAGTTACCAGACAATCAGCTTTCGAAAGTTAAGAAAGGTATATCTTATCAGTCTAATTTTCAAAACAAGAAAAACAAAGATTATAAGAAACATAATTTTGTAAATGATAGTTCAGAACTGTCAGATTCAAATAATTCTAAGAATTATGTTCAGAGTGATGAAAATCTTGAGAGTTATGTCGAGGACATACAGAATTTATTTAAAGTAAATGAAACTCACGGTGAAAGAATTAGAGTTGACCCAATTAAGATTAAAGTCCTAGTGCAAGGTCGAGAAACCATATTTGAAGTTGATACTGGAGCTAGTGTCACAGTGTGTAGTGAGGATTTTTATGAAAATAATTTTAGTTCTTGTAAATTGTTAGAAAACGACCTAACTTTGAGTTCGTACACTAATGAACCTATTATACCTGTGGGCAAAGTTAATGTTGATGTTTGCTATGAGAAAATACATAAATGCTTAGATTTGTATGTGATTAGAGGAGGTTCACATCCTTTAATGGGTCGTGATTGGCTTAAAGTACTGGGAGTTGACATTTCGTTTAAAAATAACTTGTGTGTTATAAACAAACCTATAGATAACAAGGCTAATTTCGAGACAATGACGTCCGAGCTAACTAATCAATTTCCAGAAGTGTTCACTGAGAAACTAGGTCAGTATACAGGCGAACCAGTAAAACTAAATCTAAAAGAAAATGCTAGACCTAGGTATTTTAAGCCAAGACCGATACCATTCTCATTGAAAAGTAAGGTAGAAAAAGAACTACAACGCTTAGTTGACGAACAAGTGTTAATTCCAGTAAGCAGCTCGGAATGGGGAACGCCCATTGTACCAGTATTAAAAAAGAACGGTGAAATTAGGCTATGTGGAGACTTTAAAGTTACTCTAAATCAGTATCTAGAAGTAGACAAGTACCCTATACCTAGAATAGAAGATTTATTTGCAAATTTACAGCATGGAGAACGTTTCTCTAAAATAGATCTTAGTCAAGCCTATATGCAATTAAAGTTAGACAGTGAGTCACAAAAATTATGTACAATTAGCACGCATAAGGGTCTTTTCTCATATTGTAGAATGCCTTATGGAATCTCATCAGCCCCAGGCATATTTCAAAGAGTTATTGAACAATCTTTGCATAATTTAGAAGGCATATCAGTGTTCATGGATGGTATTCTTATCACCGCACCTAATAACGAAACTCATGTAAGTAGGTTGCAAGAGGTTTGTAAACGCCTGAGTGAAAAAGGATTTACCGTAAAGAAAGATAAATGTACGTTCTTTGTAGACAAAATCGAGTATCTTGGTTTTAGTATCGATAAAGATGGACTGCATACCTCTGAATCTAAAATTAAAGCTATAAATCAAGCACCTGTACCTAAATCTGTCACTCAAGTCAAAGCTTTTATTGGCTTGGTAAATTATTATGGAAAGTTTATCAATAATTTGTCAACAATCTTGAGTCCGTTGTACAACTTGTTAAAAAAGGACGTGCCATTTGATTTTGATGAAAAATGTCTCAAATCATTTAGCCATGTCAAGGATGTTTTGACTAAAGCACCAGTTTTGGCGCATTATGATTCAAAGTTGCCTGTAAAACTAGCAGTAGACGCAAGCTCGACAGGGCTGGGCTGCGTACTTAGTATCATAACCCCTGAAGGCGTTGAGAAACCTATTGCATACCACTCTCGTACTTTATCACCAGCAGAATGTCAATATTCACAAATAGATAAGGAAGCTTTAGCAGTAGTATATGGAGTAAGGAAATTTCATCAATATTTGTATGGCCGAAAATTCACATTGTGTACTGATCACAAACCTTTAATTAGCATATTTGGACCGAAAAAGGGTTTACCTGTTTTCGCAGCAAGCCGATTACAAAGATACGCATTATTTTTAAGTGGATACAATTTTGATGTACAGTATGTAAGGTCAGAAAAGCATGGTAACGCAGACGCATTATCACGCTTACCATTAAGCACTAAACACGTTGTAAATAATAACAATGAACCAAGGTGGAAAGGTACCTATTTACACTGTATCGCTGAAAGTTCAGTACCTTTAACTTTTGAAGATGTAAAAGCTGAAACCCAAAATGATCCTATTATAAAACAAATACATAACTATGTGATGTACGGATGGCCAAATTTTTTGTCAGGAGAGAATAGGGAATTGTTACCTTATTTCCAAAGGAAGGACGAGCTAACAGTTGAGCATGGCATTGTTATGTGGGGATATAAAATTGTTGTTCCTAACAAGTGGCGTAGCTACGTATTAAATGAGTTACACGCGAGTCACTTGGGAATTGTAAAAATGAAGTCAGTAGCAAGATCCTATATTTGGTGGCCAAATATAGATGAAAACATTGAAAGCCTAGCGAACAATTGCTCTTCCTGTCTTATGGAACGTTCTAGTCCTAGTAAGAGTAATCTACATGTTTGGCACTATCCATCTATGCCATGGGAAAGATTGCATATTGATTACTTGGGTCCTTTCAAAGATAAGACCTACTTGGTAGTAATTGATGCTTACACTAAGTGGTTGGAAGTATTTGAAGTAGGCTCTACTTCAGCTAAGCTAGCTATAGAAAAGTTAAGAGAACTATTTTCTAGATTTGGATTACCTGTCACTATCCATAGTGATAATGGACCACCATTTACCTCAGTTGAATTTAAAAATTTCATGCAACTTAATGGTATAAGACATACATTTTCACCAGCTTATCATCCTCAGTCTAATGGTCAGGCTGAGAACTCAGTTAAGTATGCTAAACGTAAAATAAGATTGGCTTTTCAAGAAAATATTGATACTAAAGTAGCCTTGAATAGGATGTTATTTGATTACAGAAACTCCGTTCATAGTACTACTAACGAGACACCTGCCAAATTAATGTTCAATAGACCACTAAGATGCAGGCTAGATTTACTCAGACCTAATGTAGCCAGAACTGTGCAATTAAAACAGGACAAACAAAAAGAATATTTTGGCGGTAGAAAAACGAGAATTCTATTTCCTAATCAATCTGTATTAGTGAGAGATTATCGCTCTAAAGACAAATCGATAGAGGGCATTGTAATAAAACAGTTAAATAATGTGATGTATTCTGTTATGACAAAAACTGGTTTAATTTGGAGTAGACATATTGATCAGCTGATAGGACTACACAGTAGTATTGTTGACAGTGACAGTCAAATTCCACCATCTCAGGACCGTACAGTTGCGGAGAGTGAGACAGGCGCTCAGTGTCCGCCAACTCCAAGCCCAGTCAGACTCAGAATTAGTAACACTGACCTCACTAGATCAGCTGGTCTCTCTCCCCCTCCTCACCGCATCATACCTCTCCATGTCACATCACTACCCCTCATTCTAGACCACGTCTTTCTCTACCCTCAGATGTTCCTTCTCCTGTCACTAGAAGAGCTGATCATACAAACAGATACCCAACTCGTATTAGGAAACCTGTAGAGAAATTAAACTTGTAAATAACTTACAGTACTTAAGGATGACATTTACTAATGATATGTGTTATTTATATTTAAATGTGTTTATTATATATTTATTATTACACTTGTATTGTTTAATTTATCTATGACTTGTGTGAATTCAATTTATTTTGAAATTTGGAAGGGAGGAAATGTAATGTATTGAATTACAATAATAATTATTATACATATTATAAATTGTTACTGGCAAGTTAAAGCCACAGCCAAAGACCAACTGTATGATCGTATGATGCTGTGACGTCATATGGGGTGATCAGTTTGAATAAATGCCATTGGCTGTTCTCATCACGCCACCAGATCATACCACCACTACCACTTCCAGTGTCCTGCCCTTGTCTCTCTCTCAGTTACCCTCCAACCTTAACCGAGCACAGTCGATGATGTAAACTAATTCAGTCTTTTATTCCGATTCCCCGTAACCCGTACACAACAAGTTTAATGTAAATAAAAGTCGTTTGACAGGTAATTGGTCTTCCGATCATATGTTAGTTTGCTTATTTAAACGCATATGTGACAGGTACGGCCAAATACAAAATAATTGAATCGGAAAAAGTAAGCGCTCTATATATATCCTACTTCTCTAAGAAAAGGCGTTAGATTCCTGCCTAAGATATTTCCAGTGGCATAGTAGAATGTGCCACGTTGCCCTTATAAATAGAATATGTAGCACTTATAAACCTACTTCTGTAAAAAAGGGCCTACTTACGTCTGTTGCAATCTTCTATCGGTCTAAAATATATCCAGTGCCGTAGTTGACTTTGCCTTCTAGTCACGGTAAAGAGAAAAACATACATAATTTGGGCTGAGAAATTTAATTCAGTCAAAATCATCTAGTCCCAGTGAAAGGAGGAAATCCTTGGTAAGTTTATGCAAAATTTCACTTATCATATATAGTCTTATTTTTTTAGACTGTAGTAATGTAAAGGAAGACAACCAATATCTTAAGTTATTTTACATTCTGGCACATAAGCATTCAGTTATTATGAAACATTAATACTATCTTAAAATAGTGGTTAAATGAATTGTGTTTTGCTGTGAAATGCCATGTTGGTAAAAACAGTTAATTACATTTAACTTAATCTTTAAATTCATATTTCGTAATTTTAGAGAGGACATTTTAATAAGATGGGATTTATTTGCTATTTTAGAGACCAGAGAGTTTTTTGAAATAATAATAGGCCTATATTCATCCCGTGTATCCTAAGGATTCCCATACAAAATTTCAGTGCAATCAGTTAAATGGCACTTTGAATTTATAATACTATTAAATAAATATAAATATTTTTCACCATACTTAGAGCTATCAAATCTAAGTACCTCTCACTAATCTCAAATCATCGGTATTAAGAAATATTCCACTAATGTCTTTTTTAACCTCATTGCATCGTGCTGCTTTAAAAAATTCAAAAAGCAAAAACCCATATGACAAAAGTCATTTCCGCTCACTCTGAAGAACTAGATAGATTTTGTGCCTACGAAAATACATGTTAATAATTTATGTATAAACGGAATTACATGTAACAAATATCTCTAAATAATCTAAAGACAAAAAAAAAATTATGGTTGCCTGTAAAGTCGGTTTTACGGGCGAAGATTTTACGTGACAACGTCTTTTTCTCGGTACAATATTTATTGATATGAATATTATTAAATTGCACAATAGGAACAAGGAATTGAATGAAAATAAGAATTGCACAAATTTTAACTATAGAAATATATTTTGTTTACTAAAACATTGTACATAATTTGAAATTAATTAAAATTTGTTATTGTAAATGGTAAAGTTGAATAAAACATTTACTAAAATTGGAATTTGAAATTCTTGCTAAACACAGTTAAATTCTAACTCCGCGCGTGGTGATTGGTCGGTTTAGTTCGTTTGTTTGGTCGCACTGTTATGACAGGTTAGAGGTTATAATTTGTTATTTTAAATGTTTGACTAGCAATACGCGCTGTTTCTTCTCAATCGACTGAATTACGATTGATTGCAGAGTGATTTAAACTAATAATTTACTTAACACTATCAACATTTGTCAATAGTATGACATAACCTATAAACTCAGTTTCTCAACTTTTGTGTCAATCTAACAATTAATCAATCAATCATAGTTTACGATAATGAAATATCAGTGTACAATTATTTACCTTTATTGTTGTAGTTGTTGTAAATGACGAATCTAAGCACTCCACATTTTCACGAATAAACATAGTTATCTGCTTTATCCCGTGCGGCGGACCCACAGTTATCTGCTTTATCCCGTGCGGATCCCGTGCGGCGGACCCACTGGACGGGCATCGTAACGTTACCGGGCGTTACACTTTTTCATGAGTGACTCCGAGCCGCAACCTAATTTAAGACGTTGTCACGTCAAAAACAGTTCCTTTAGGATAAGTTTTTTGAATTACTATAGGATTCCAGAACACTCATTCTGTAATTAAATAATAATGGAATTACACATTTGTAGCTCTAAAAATCACTATATTTATATATTTTTTTAAACCGAGATTAAAATAATATGTATATTCAGTAAAAAAAATACTGTAATACTTCTAATCAGTCTGTTCCTACATAGTTCGTAGACTCTTAGGTTAGGTTAGGTCCAAAAGCAATAATTCTCTTGAGGATATGAGGAGCTCATTGCTTAAGTAACAAAATAATGTTACACTTATTAGAAGCAACGGAGTCATACTCTAAATTAGTTTTTTGGCTGGTGATTGATTCTATCACTTATTTGTTGTGCTTCTCGATTGACTTGTACAAATCAACAACCAGAATAAGCATCTTCGGTAATATTCCAAACGTTTCGATAAGCAATACTTTTTACCCACTGACATAAGTTCATATAACTCTCTTAAATAATATAAGATAGGATTACAGCGCACCACGTGTCTTATAGGAGTCTTCACTGAGGTTACATGCAAAGTTTCAAATCTATATTCCACTTCATTAGGCTTTATATGTAATATTGCAGAAGCATAGAGCCAATATGTATTGCAGAAGAATACAACCGGGTTTTTCTTGAATTTGATGGAGATGTTTCCCTCGACAAATAAATTTATTGACAACCGGACTATTTTTGGTGGAGATCAAAATACAATTGTATCAAAAGTGTACTTTTTCGCATATTATGTTTTTCTGAGCTTCACACACTTAAACCGACCATTATACACAAATTTTAAGTGCATTAAACTGCCGAATGACTGTCCTTATCTAATTGTCCGACGGTGAGATAACTGTAAGTATGGCAACTTCAAGAGACCTGGACGCACTACAAGCCAAGATCTCCCTTATGCTGGGAGGTCCTAGAGGTTCTAATTTTAATTTAAAACTAAATCTAATAGTAACTTATTAAATAACAAAGTTGAGAACATTAAGTTAAAGTTGTTATTGTTTTATAATATTTATTAATAACTATTATGCAATAAGCATGTATAATAATTATTACTATCAATAATTCCATTGCTGGATTTATTAAAAGAAACGTTTAACGAGAACTATAGGAGATTTAAGAGATAATTGAGCAAGATCATATAAAATATATGGTAATGCCAGACTACATGTCGCATAACATGGCCCACTGAAGCTGCATGCACAATTTCAACTATATAGCTTATTTAGTTCTTGAGATATCCTACGGACAGAAAGGAAAACAGTCGGAAAATAAACTTTTTGAGTAACTAGGCAGACAGAAGACACAATTGTTCAGCCTACTGTGTGATACGCATAAATTATTCACAGAAAAATCCCATGGAAACACATGCGCTATTATTAAACGCATTCTTTTCTAAGTAGAAAAGGGTTTCGCGCAAAAGTTAAAATCTACATACGCAATAATTTTCAAGATATCCTGCGTATATTTAGGTTAAGGCAACCCTGAGTGAAGTTTCATAGAATTACAAGTTTATCGTGAAACACGACGTTGAGTTGTGTAGGAATAAAGTTGCGTGTAAACTGTCAAGTACACAGCTCATTTCGTTCTTGGGAAATCCAACTGAAACAAACACATGTAGTTTAACAAACATACAGAAGACAGAAATTTTACAGTACCTTAGTGATAACTCATTATACAAATTTCGAGTTAGATACTTCACTTTGATTTATATGCTTTACTAACGCTCAGCCAACTCCTATAAAGGAAAACGGGAACAATGCCATAAAGTTCTCTACCTTATAAATATACAATTAAATCGATATAATACAGTATTCAATAACCCAGCAAAAACGTAACTACTTACTGACCAATACATTAACGTCATGTACCCACAGTAACGTCATTACATGTATTTCTGGGTCTCATGTTTAAATATCAAATGACTAAACTTAGTTTGCTTCTATCTTCCACTTCTATTATGGTTACTTATAAAACCAATGTAAAATAGATTCACTAACGCTCATCAAAAATCTTAAATTCCTGAGACCATCTTGGTCTAGATGTTTCCCACATACAAAGGAAGCTTCTTATAAACTTTTCTGTAATAACAGGACTCGCTAACGCTCAGAAAAGAGAGTAGATCTTGAATAATTATCTGGAGTAATAGTAGTAAACCCAGAGACAGATATGGACACTGATCAGTCCTCCCTATTTGGCGCAATCCTTTACATACAGGATATATAGGGTTGACACTTAACCTTATCATACCATTTAAGTTTTAAAATCCTGGATTGGAATTTTATTGGAAAATGGTGATGACTAATAAGTACCTTTTTAGTTGTGGAAAGTTACTTTTTTTATATATAAAACCAAATTGAAAGGACAGACCAAGTAAATGCCCTTTTCTTACAATGATTACAACTTATCCCAAAAATGCAAACATGTCACTTTTTGTGGTTGTAAGACGTGATTATGTTTATTATTGAACTATATGTGGTTCATATGTAATAAAATTATTGTCTGTGTGCTAATGTAATTTACCACTTAAGAGGCTGAAAAACGTTCAATTCTGGCTGTATGTTTGTTTTTCCACACAATATCTTGAGAAATAACCATCCCATAGGCATGAAGTTTTAAATGTAGTTTCAATTTTATATAAGCAACGAGTTAGATGGATAGTTCATGTCATTATTGGGGATTTGTCTATTATTTGGCGAACACTATTTCATTATTAGTATGAGTAACATTGGTTTCAACGAGAACGTCGCAGAGTACATAAATTTCTAAACAAACAATGTAATTATATAGCGTTTTGTTATATTAGATGCATCTCAGCGAAGCCTATTAAGCGAAGCGAGTTGTGGTGATGTTCGCTTTCCTATTAAATAAGGAAATAAAACACTACAGAATAAAATTTTAAAATAAATGAAATTTATGAAACCGTTCTTTAATTAGAAATATTACTTTACAATATTAATATTATTTTTCAGTATAATTTTTTACATCTATGTTTCATTATTGGATTTAAAAGGGACAAATCTCAATGATAATTACGAATGTTATAGTATATGTAATACGTACAAATTTGTATTTGTTATACCACGATCGTTTGGAGATCGTGGTATCCTCCTCTATTAACGCAGAGGAGGAGTAAACACAAATTTTTCCTCCCTACTTGGCGCAAACCGTAACATAGCGGTCTAAGAGGAACACAATGGAGATATAGGATTGACACTGAGCCTTGTCACAGAGAGAATTGTCATTTGAGGAAGGGTTATCTCAACCACAAAGTGACACTAATAGAGCTACCAGAGATATGTCGAGAAGTGCAGTGCTCCATAATATTTCATACTCTCTTTGTCCCACATTCTTTCTATAGAGGTTATAACTGTCTTTTATTTGAATTTTGGCATTTCATTTTTAACGTCATCGTAATATTTTAAAGTTTCCTCAACAATCGAGAAATCTAATAAATTACTGTTATTCCGGTTTCTTCTATGTTCTCGTTTGCTACCTCCTGCACGAGTAGAACAATAACATAAATTATTTTGTTTTATGCTTGGACGTTTTATGTACATATATATATATATATATATATATATATATTTTAAAAAACGTATGTATAAATAATTAATGTATTTTTATTAATAAATTTTGTTATACTATTATTAATCATTCTTTAAATAAGTAAATTAAGTTGTTTATCCAAAATCTCTGTCTTACTCCTTTTTGGATAGAACTATGACAAAATAAAAAAAATTAATTTGGATACGGTTTTATATAAGAAAAGGATAGGAATCAACTAGTAAATATTTTTATGTGCCATTTAATATATTTTCTTAATATTAAAGCCAAAAGACAAAGCGTCCTGCCAAAGTGAATGAAGTTATAACAGTATGACTTTAATACAATGCCCCTTTAAGTATAGCCTGCTCATTTGACTACCAAAAACTGTCACAAATTACGAATTAGTAAATTGTACAGAAGAAAACTAAGTAAACGTTCGACTATGAAAAGCAGCAAACAACAAACTATTGATTAAATTGTGTAATTATTGTTGTTATAAAAATGTTTTGTATTTATTAATAATATCGTGACGTGCAACTTGTAATTATAAAATATGGTAAACGTTATTACTGCAATAAAATATTGTCAAGAGCAGACTACAGTTCACCAGCTGTTACTTTTACAACGTTTCAGAAGAACTTTATAACTGTTTGGCACTATGCATTGAATAATAATAGACATGGTTAATTTGTAAATTATATTTGAGGAGCGAATATACATTGATAATGTAATCCTCGTTAACCTCATTGCCTTAGGCTTGAAAGAATCAGAATTAGTATCTTCTCAGACTGTCTTACACTCTTAAGTTTTTTTATTTCTTGTTGTGAGTTATCTTGATTTGTATGTTAAATGTTACGCACGAGATATAACACTTTAAATATTAGAGAAATGCTAGCTTAGAGATGTTTTCAATAATGCGCTCTTTTTTACTGGATTATACATGCGGCAATATCCTGTCGCAACTGATAACTTGTTTTCCTTGTATCAACATAAATTATCTAATTCAAAATATTTAACTATATATTTTACCAAGAGAAACGATATTTTAAGTCGTTACATTTTTATTTTAATGTAAAGGTCTTACATTATGCATCATTTAATATCCTCGAAATTAATGAGATGGCACAAATCATACAGTGCATTTGAAGAAGTAGTTAAATTATAAAATTATTTAGACATCCTTACAAAGATAACGTTCTATAGCAAATTTTGACCGGGAAGCTATGGAAATGAAAGGGATAAAAATAAATAATTACATCTTAAATCTCCGAATGAATTTTGTTTGGATTTTAACTCCGAGTTTATGCTTTCATATCTGTCAAGCACAGCCTTCTCTGTGGGATATCCTATATTGTACGAAATTATCTTTTCATTAAATGTAGATAAAAAACGTTATTCCAAACTGTACTTAATTCATAACAGTAACAATATATTTTACTTGCACTTAAATATTTCTGAAAAGCATTTAAAATGGCAGTGGTATAAAGTATCTTACACACTTATACACGTGTTTGAATTATAGATTTCTTGAATGAGATTGAACATGTTTTTTTTTATAGTTTAGTCTACAATACGCACAAACGTTATCTCAGCGGTGGGGTAGGTAAATTAGTAACTAGTTGAGTTTCAGGCTGCAGTCCGAGTTCTGAGAACTGTAATCATGATCACCGCAGCTGCTACAGTAATAATCACTAGTGTTTGAGTTTATGCGGGGTCTGTAGTCGCTGCTTCTAATGCTACTATTAACACCCGCCACAGAGGTACAGTTACTGGGAACCGAAAAATTGCTGTAAATTCATAGGTGATTTATATATATATATATATATATATATATATATATATATATATATATATATATATATACCCATTAAAAAATGTGTGTCATAAAAGAAATTGTTTATATTCCGTGTACTAATATTGTTTTAAAATTAACATCTTAAATTTTAAAAAAAACGTTATAAGTTATTTTATTTATTATTTTTCTTGAATTTTATATATTTGCTATGCAGGCAGCGGGTTTCTCAAAGAAAAACCCCTAAACTTCGCCTCTTAAGAAGAGCTAGATAGCTACACCATATTAATATGAATAGTTAATATTTATGTGGTGTTATGCAGTAATGAATGGTTTTATGATACCTCAATAAATGCATTTAATTTATAAATTAAATTTAGGTGTCTCTAGATTAGATAGCAAATATAATTAATTTATAATAGCTATTAAAAGTGTACGCCTTTTTTCCGTAGTCATGAATGGGTTGTTCAAGTATAATAACACGTCCTATAACATATCGCAGAGTCAAAACTAAAAGTACCAAGTTCCTTTCATGTTGAGTGCACAAAAAGAATTGAAAGTTCTTCCATAAAAGATTTACAACGCTTCAAACCGTTACAATACAAATCGTCGGATTACAGACGGGAAAGTGAAAGTTTTAGATTGTTCCGGACAATATTTGTGGCACAAGGAAACTGAGAGAACTCAGATTCTTTCTGTTATTACAACACGTATTCAGCTTTTAAAGTATGTTACATTGTACGGAATTCATAGCTTTGAAATACCAGTTAATTTTCTACTTATTTGAAGTAAATAAATCTGAAATCAGAATTACTAATACAGCTTAATTTAGAATTAGAAATTTAGAAAACTTTTTAAACGTAAAAAAATCTTGTATTTTTGTAGTCACATGTAGATAGAAGTTATGTTTTAAATTTTACAAGATTTTGGAGAAAGAATGGTCAGAGTAAGGTTAGAAACTTTAGGAAACTCGATAAGTTGAAAACGTAATACAGTTTACCTCGAAGACTAATGAAGAAACAGAATTATATGATTGTATTTTATTTTATTTATTATTTTTCTTAAATTTTATATATTTGCTATGCAGGCAGTGGGTTTCTCAAATAATAACCCCCAATCTTATACAGGGTGATTCGGTTAGTGTTACCGCACTTTCTGAGCTGATTTTACTATAGAAAAAAAATAAAGAAAAAAGTTCATATAAACATGGGTCCTGGAAATGCTTCCTTACTGGGTTATGGGCCAATTGAAGATTTTTACCAAAAATTGTGTGCAGGGAGGTCAAATGATGATTTGCCGCGTGTGTTTATGAAGAGATATTTATAGGCGAATGCAACTTTTTCTAACGGATTTTTTAGATGAGAAATTGAAATAAAGTTCATCTCATAGCTGTATCTCATTTAGTTTTTTTGTTATACTACAAAAAACAGAAATAAAATAATTTTGAAAACACTTTTTTTAAGGTTTAACGGACAATTATTTTGTTAAATAGGCACTGAAGACCCACATTTTTATAAAGAAAACTTGCAGAAAAAATTTAATTCTGAATAAAATTATGTGCCACACGGCTATTAACAGCGAAGTATTAGTTTCTGGAATTTAATTTGCAACAAACATTCTACCAAGCAAGAAATTCCAAAAGCAAAGGAAAACCGCATTTTAATGACATAGAGTAGCCTACACATACGATTTTATTAGGATGCAATTTAAATTAAGTTTTAAATAAATTATTGTTTTTCATCTAAAGCTTATAATACTACGTACCACTTTCATAACAGGTGTTTAAAAAATCAGTCCTTGTACTTCAATACACTTAGCAGCTCGCTTTCTGATTGATCGAGTTATCCTCCGCAACGCTGCACGATTGTTTTTTGATTTGTGCGGCGGCATCTTCAATTCGATTTATTAACTCTTCACGTGTATTTACTTTTTCTGGTACACCAGGATTCTTCATCCAACCCCATATACAGAAATCTAATGGAGTTAGATCTGGTGATCTTGGTGGCCAAGTGTGTGGTCCACCGCGACCAATCCATCGCCCGGGAAACTGCTCGTTTAAGTGCATTGTTACATTATGGGAAAAGTGGGGCAGGGGCACCATCATGTTGATAAATAATATTGCACCTTGCTGCTAATGGAACATCTTCTAATAATAGTGGTAGCTGTTCTGTAAGGAATTTCTAGGTACATGCGGGAATTTAGATGTCCTCGGAGAATGAATGGTCCTATTAATCGATGATGAATGAGTCCACACCATACATTTACACTAAATCTGTGTTGAAAGTTGCGCACGATTGTACTATGTGGATTTCCCTCTGCCCAAGTGTGTTCATTGTGCAAGGTTGTTGACGCCATCTCGGGTAAATTGAGCTTCATCAGTGAATAAAATGGTTCTATGATGTTGACGGTTTCTAATTAACCAGTTGCAAAATTCCAATCGAAGAGGAGGATCTGTTGGTTGAATACTTTGAACTTGTTGTTTATGGTAAGGGGACATGCTATTTTTGCGCAAAGTTCTCCATACTTGAGAATGAGGACACTGCGAATCGCCTAAAAAGACGCCGTGTACTGACACCCAGGACTGCGTTCAGTAGCCATGATTATAGCCTCTTCCATATCTACATTATTCTGGGCAGGGCGATCCCGATAATTATTAATACTAGGATGTTTACCTGTTACTCTTAGGGTACGAAATGATCCACTGATCGTTTTTTGGGTTTGGAACTCTGCGATTAGGAAATCGTCCTTCGGTATTCTGCAGTAGCAGCGGTTGCATTTCCGTCACAAACGCCTAAGACAAATACCATGTCGGCATATTCTTCCGTTGTAAATAACAAAAGGCATTGCAATTGTGATAGTAAGTTACTTTAAAATACACCTTGACTAACAAACGAGTAGTAAATTAATTGTATTAAATTGCACTCATTAAACTAGTACAGAATTGGTAACAAATAATTTGGATTCTGAAGGAAACAGGATTTTTCCGGACATTTGCCATCGTTTAGTGAAACAAGAAAACAGTAACACTACGTTTCGAGATCTGCAATCTGATCTCTTCTTCACAGGTAAAGAACTAACCTAATACATAATTACAAACTAGGTTAAAAAATAAACAAATCTTACTAAAGCGTTGTGGCACGCCTAAGTCAGGAATCACAACCTACATGTTGTTGTCAACTTCACTAACACTAAAGACATGCACTTAATACAAAACTGTACAAAACACTAATCATTAAAACTAAACTACGGAATACAGGTCACAATACGTCTTCACTCGTCTACTAACCACCTACGACTGACCAGAGGGACTAGTCAATGGCAATCGTGACGGCTGGCTAAAACAAGATGGCGGAAATAAAAAGGGAAGGGGGAACAGGAATGGGCCCTTTCGTTATTATTGGGTTCATGCGAGATGAACTTCTTAAAACCATATTGTGACTCCGCATTGGTTTATTACAAATATCCGATCCGTTTGATACTTTTGGTTTTCTCTTTAGTTCATGGCACACAGGATTCCTACTGTGTTTTACAGTATAAAATGTACCTGCAATAGGGAATACAATAGGCGAAGACAAAAAGACCACTAAACGTAAGGATAAAAGAACACAAAGAAAACACGAGAAAGGTTGGTCTGCCAATCCTTCCATCGTAATGATAACCTTTAAAACAATTGAATTTCCTTTTCCCTCAATAAATGGGATGCAGTGTAATTGTTCATCCTGAATTTGTGATACCAACTTATAAAAACACAATTTACCTTCTGTAAAGCTAACGTGACAAAGATATGTAGGTACATGATGTAACCATTTGGATAGTCCTAAAAAGTAATAGTATTATTGTTTTTTAGTTGAGCATTAATCTATTAAAATCGTATTTACAATTGTATGCTAATCAAATTATTTGTGTACCTTATATCATTTACATTACGGTGTTTATTTACTAAATACGTATTTCTTGCTTGGTAGAATGTTTGTTGTAAATTAAATTCCAGAAACTAATACTTCGCTGTTAATAGCCGTGTGGCACATAATTTTATTCAGAATTAAATTTTCTGCAAGTTTCTTTGTAAAAATGTGGCTCTTCAATGCCTATTTTAACAAAATAATTGTCCGTTAAACCTTAAAAAAGTGTTTTCAAAATTATTTTATTTCTGTTTTTTGTAGTATAACAAAAAAAACTAAATGAGATACAGCTATGAGATGAAACTTTATTCAATTTATCATCTAAAAATCCGTTAGAAAAAGTTGCATTCGCCTATAAATATCTCTTCATAAACACGCGGCAAATCATCATTTGACCTCTTTGCACACAATTTTTGGTGATTTTCTTCAATTGGCCATAACCCAGTAAGGAAGCATTTCCGGACCCATGTTTATATGAACTTTTTTCTTTATTTTTTATAGTACAATCAGCTCAGAAAGTGCCGGTAACACTAAACGAATCACCCTGAATATATATTCTTGAAAATTAATTTCCTGTTCAACGTAGAAGATAGTATTACTATTTGAGAGCAATGGGGTCTAGTCACCATAGCAACATATACGTGAGCTAAATCTCATTCTAAAGAGTAATGATTATGAAACATTGTGTTTAATTAGCCAAATACTGTTAAACCAATTTTTGGCATTCATTTACAATTAAAAAAGTTAGGGCGAACATAATAGTACATTGAGCTGACGTAAGTAGTCAACAGGCGTTGTTAGAACTAAAAAATATACAATTAAGACTGTGGACCGCTATTTAATCCATATTAGCTAAAAGGGTGAAAGGCTAATATCGTCCGTAACTAATTATTAAGGTAGACCAGTGTAAGTGTAACTTAATATAGTAAAATCGAACCACCACCTTACACCGGGGACATATAGATCACTTCAGGTTGTCCTGGTGGTTCAGTGCGATACCATTTCGTTTTGTAGATAGATTAACAGTCGTATACTTATTGATGTATTACAAACCATGAAATGTTAGTTATAGAATTATAATCATTACTAGCTACTAAATTTAGCTAAGAAATCGACAGTTTAGACTTATTGAAGTCTGTTTTTATATTTCAACATGTAATGATGTATTAATAACGTACGTCCTTTTCATTAGATGTTATTTAAAATATGTTTTCGAAATGGTAGAAAAAAATCCTTGTGTGTAGAGTACACATTTTGATTCAATGTAGCTGGGCAAATATGATCGAGCTATTTTTATAAGAATAGAAACTAACAATAATAAGTCAAACATACCAATAAAGTATCATTGTTCTAAGTAACAATAATAGTTCAACGATATTTCTCCCGCTACAACAAACCACATTAAAAGTTAGACTGACGTGTTGAAGAAGCACTAACTCTGGAACTTTGGAACTGTTTAGTGGCGCACATTCTGATAAGAGAGGTCCCAGAAGGGGTTTTAACAACTAATTTGTAGATTATAATTTCTGTTTTATTACCCTTTAGTGTGAGTCAAATCACAATCACAGTAGGTTAGTTGAAATAAGATACAGTGCAATAATGTATGTTTCAGTAGTCAGATGGAATTGGTTTATACTTCCTTTCTCTTTTTTCTTTGAAGCTTCTTGTGTAGCTTTTTCTGCGGTGAGTCGCATGTTGAGCTTCTCGGTGAAGTAACCAACACTAATCCCCCATCATGTTGATGTTCCAGCGGCCCTGGTAGCGTTTTTTCTATCAATTTAACATCTTGGTGAAAACGCTCACCCTGCTCCTCACTTACATCTTCCAAATCTTTCGGGAAGTAATCAAGATGACTGTTCAAAAAGTGAACTTTCAGGCTCATTAAACATCTTCCTAATTTTTTAACCTTCTTTAACATAGTAGCTTCAATAGTACCATATTCTGAGGTTTTTTGCATTTCCTGAGAATTTTATAACAACTTGCTTGAATGATATCCATGCTTATTTCTCATTTATCGTCATTGTGGTTTCAAAGGTAACATGGAACATCATTTTTCGTCGGGTCCTACAAAGGCGCCTTCTTTAATTTTAGCTTCTGAAAGATTTGGAGATTTTTGGCAGAGATGCTTCAAACAAGGTCCATCTTTAGGCAATGCTTTTACAAACTGTTTCATGAGGCCTAACTTTATATGTAGAGGCGGTAAGAGAATGTTTTTAGAATATACAGGATTGTTGCGGAGAATGTTCTTCTCGCCAGTTTTTAAAGACTTACTCACAGGCCAGTTCTTTTTGCACCAATGGCGATCCCTAGCTCTACTGTCCCATTCACACAAGAAACATGGGAATTTAGTACAACCACCTTGATGACCAAGAAGCATGCAAGTTACTTTGAAATCGCCACATATCATCCAACTATGAGCAGAATAGCCAATTTTATTCAACACTATTTCTAGGTTTTCATAGCCCTCCTTCATATGTACAGAATGGCCAACAGGTATAGATGCATAAGTGTTACCATTGTGTAGCAAAACAGCTTTCAAACTAGTTTTGGATAAATCAATAAACAGCCTCCAGTTTTCTTTTTTGTATTCAACATCAAACTCGTTCATCAGACCTGGAATATCTGAGCAGTACACTAAATCACTTTCTTCATCAAAAAAATGTTGAAAACTGCTTCTCTCTCTTCCTATACACATATATGCTGGTTCTAACTGCAAGTTCTTTTCTTTTATTTAATTTATTTCCAACGGACATACTCCATTTTTACATTCAAGATCCATAATTCAAGATCAATAATTACAACTTAACCTAAACCAAAAAATTACCTCAACAAAAACATGTGAATGACTGAAAGGAAACATTACATAATACTCTAATGCAAGGCATGATATATGCTAGAATAAAAACGTATTTAAATGTTTTAAAAACTATAACAATACCATAATGAAAGAACGCAACAATAAATAAACTATAACAATAGAAATAACATAATAACAGAAATAACTTAATAACAGTAACAACAGAAAAAACATAATAAACTATAAAATAATATAACAGGGATATTCGTAACAGTGTTTCAAAACAGCAGACAGTAAAAATAACAATGGTAAATAGACAAACTATGACATACAATAAACCGAGAAAATGAACAAACATAGACATTAAGTGGAGGCATTTACGTTGGCAGCACTGCACCTTTCACTTTCCACTTCAATGATCTCACGCCATCATGGAAACAGGTCGACAGTTATAGGCAGGTTGTTGCCGGCCCTCTGCAGGCGAGCCACCGTGCTGTTTGCTGCATAGTTTGTGCCATAGTGTTGCCTGATGAAGAGGTCATTGGAACGAGTGCTGGATGGTGTCTTGAAATTGAGGAGTTGAAGGACGTCCGGGCAAACCATCTCACCGTTCACCAACTTATGGAGAACCACTAAGTCGGCTACAGTCCTGCGAGTATCAAGATGTTCCAGTTTAAGTCTGGCGTACATATCATCAATTGGTACTTGTTGGTATTGGTATCCATTTCTGACACCCACCAAACGGATGAAACGACGCTGAACTCGTTCAAGATCATCACAAAGGTACTTTTGGTGTGGATTCCAAACAGTCGATCCATATTCCAGAATCTGGCGTACCAGGGCACAGTATATTGTCCTCAGGGCTACCATATTTGTTATATGTTTAGAAAAACGGGAGATAAAACCAAGCATTCTGTTTGCCTTCGAAGCAAATATTATGAACGTGAGCCTCAGGGCTAAAATTCTGTGTCAGAGTAATTCCCAAATCTCTCACTTCATTTACTCTAGCGATGGTTTCTCCTTGCAACAAGTAATTGTATATTATAGGCGAAGTGCAACGGTTTTGTAAAATGATATGGCTTGACATTTCTTGGCGTTTAGTGACATTTTGTTTATTAAGCACCATTCATATACGCCATGAAGACTATCTTGAAGTGATTCACAATCCGCAACATGAGTAATCTGTGAGTATAACTTGACATCGTCCGCAAACAATAGGCAGTCACTGTTGATATTCAGAGGAAGATCGTTTATAAAGAGTGCGAAGAGATAAGGTCCAATGATAGAGCCCTGGGGAACACCGGAAAGTGAGATAAACTCAGAGGATATTGAGCCAGCAAACTTCACTGCAAGCCTGCGCTCAGAAAGGTAACTCGACAGCCAACGAACTGAAATGTCATCGAAACCAAGCGCAGAGATTTTCTTGAGTAATAAGGCATGGTCAACAGTGTCAAAGGCCTTGGAAAAGTCTAAATATATTGTATCCAGCTGTTTGCCATTAGCAAAAGCATTCTGCACCTGAGTCTGGAGTAACATTAAGTTTGATAGAGTCGACCTTCCTGGTGAGAAACCGTG
>NW_025782229.1:0-36050 GCF_021130785.1 Homalodisca vitripennis
TATGTGTTACAAGAAGGATTTGCTCAAGAGTTCTCTTTTATCCTGCCAGTAAAAGAATAACAAATATTTTTATACTATGAATCGTTATTTTTAGCTCTTGCTACCCTACAATGTTTAGTCATATATCGGGTGTCCAGGCTAGAAGTATCAATAAATAAATAACTCTATCAGGGTTATTTAACAAATTTTGTAGCAATTCCCATTACAAACCAAATGCAATGGAAAACTACATTGTGTGTTTAAAGTTTAAAGGTGTTTTCTACTAATATCTTATTATTAAAAAATAAATAAAGTTAAATATAAATGAGTACAACCTTGAAGATAAAACTTTAAAAAAATGTTTTAATATTTATCTTAAATTTTTAATTTAGTTATTTATTCTTTAAAGAGCAAACTGGGGGCCCACAGAACCCTACATCAATTTATTTTCCAAATTTCTCAGTTTAAGTTTGTTGCTAGAACTTTTGGTACTGATGTAATTTTAGTTATCACTACGAGGCTTCAAGCCCCACCACTTAGCCACCTTAGTTGCCAGCTAATAAAAATCTGTAATCTCCTCTGTTTAACTTATTAAGGTTGTGTTTTTCCTTATTGTCTATATTTATTAGATTGGTTGTAATGTCATTTTTGTAGTTATTTGTAAAATAATTTATATAATTTTCCTTATTGACCAAAGACAATTTTTAATTAATAACCAATACAAAGTTTTTACAATATTATAAAAAGAGTGTTTTGAACTATACAGCCTTTAATTGTGATGGTCAAATTTGCCTATGTTTGTGATTTTGTGTAAGATATGTCATAATTGTGTGATGAAACAAATTACATTCATACATTGTTTCTCTACATATAATAAAGTGTTATCTACTGTAGAGTTTTGTGTATAAAACCTTTAAAAACTCATACACATGAGCTATTTCAAAAGAGTTACATTGTTTACACTGTTTTGTCAAAATTACAATATTTTTTTAGAAACAAATTTATAATCATTATGTTTATTGTTTTTAACCAATATATTACAAATTACACACACTAATAGTCTAAGGAAACAAACAAAACTTATATAAATGTACTTTAACTTATATTTTTAAGGTGTGTTTTTAAAATGGGGCTCTATTAGACCCTGTGTGTGTGCTGTGCTGAAGGGTATACAAAAACACTCATATAAATTCATCCACTGTGTAGAATGCCCTGGACAACAAAAAAGTTTTTCATGTTTCTTTTTCCTCCCTATGACAGCAAATTAGCCACTAACATGTATATCAGCCAAATGATGATGTTTACTTAGACGTCAGCTGATTACATCACCACTGTTGACTTTATATTCCATGTCTGTGGAATAATAAAGACATCACTGTCATATTTGAGGATTAAAAGATAATGCTAATTCCAGTAATGCATGAAAGAGACATCCCAAAAGTAAATATTTTTAAAGAACAATCAGTGACAGGCCATATTTAATAAGGTCATATTGCAAAATTTTCCCAGTACCTCAAATTCCAAACCAAACCATAATAAATTCCAGAAATACAATGCTCCAGCACATCACCACTATGATGTTCAGGATTTTCTTAACAAATAATATCCTCATCGTTCATTGGGTAGGAGAGGAATTATTGAATGGCCAGCAACATCACCAGATTTCTTTGCATGGGGGATTCATCAAAGATGTTGCGTACAGGTAAGAGTACAAAGTTTACTGGAACTAAGGCATCATAATGTGGCTGTAGTTTAAAGGGTAGTGCCAGAAATGCTCAAAAACACATGATAGGAGGTTGAACACTGATTAGACTGCATGAGGTAACTTATAAATATATCAATCTTGGTTGTACCAGGTGTCTCCGAAAAAAGAATGCCAGGATTTTTTAGCAGCTGTTACTTAAAAACTATTCAAAATAAACTAAACTACTTAAACGTAAATTGAAGTTGAAATAACTAAGTTTTGTTTTCCATGTAGCATGGAAGGAAACATTGACCTTGACATGTGCACAAAACACGCTGCGCCGCGTGGCAGTCCACTATTGTGAATGACACGCCTGATGCCAGTTGCGAGTACAATGTTTATGGCACAACAGAAGTCACAGTTTTGTGTGGTATGTAGAATTGAAATCGGTTGTTAATATGCAGCGTCAGTTTTGAGTTATGTATCGAAGTCAAAATTCGCCTGTATTATTTTTACATTAAAAACTTTAAATTTTATTGTGATTTTAAACTAGCCAGATTTTAGTTTTTTCAATTTGTATAAATTTGACAATCAAAATTACTAATTTCAGTTTTTAACAAATATGCTTCATCAAGATACATCTGAACTTGGAAATACGCTATGCCCCTTCATCTGGCCATCAAAATATATATATAAATAATATATATATATATATATACACACACACACACATGCATGTGTGTGTGTGTGCGCGCGCACGCACATGTGTGTGGTGTGTGTGTGTGTGTGTGTGCGCGCGCGTGTGTGTGTGTGCGCACACGTGTGTGTATATTATATATATTTATATACGTGATGTATATGAAGGTATGAATACTCATTCACTGTCAAAGTTAATACATACAGTAATAACAACTAGAAAAAGGAGTTAGAAAAACTAACCTTTGTAGTATACACATTGAGATAGAGGGCAATCTTCACCCCATGTATATTTAAGAATATTATGTGTTCTTGCAGGAGAATCACCACCTTCTTTTTGTGGGCATCGAGGTATCTTCCCAGTGGCCATAAGGCTCAGGTTCCTAAAATATATTCATTACGATATGCAAATTAAAATTAATTTTAGAGTTATGAGATTGTTTTGCAATAGTAATAACTAAACCAATATTACATTTTTAAATGAGAAGTTTATTGTTTGTAATGACTTGCTAAATGGTGCATGATAGTATTAGTAATTATTTACGTTGTCTAATGCAATGTATATTGATAAATAGAATAGAATAGAATAGAATAGAATTTATTTTTGAAAATTATTACAATAACACATTATATACATTGGTAATACACAATGTAATACATCAATAAAGTAAGTAAACAACCAAATGACAATAAAGAGATTCTATTCTGTTCTAAAGAGATACTTTTCTATGTTAAGTGAAACTGCTAATACTACATATCCGTCTGTACAGGTGAGTTGAAAGGGATGGTTGGAGTTTTCTCGTGATTGGCTATAGCTTAACCAAAAAAACAATTAATAATGATTAATATGATTTTCTTTCTCAGAGACTACCAGCTTTTCAACAATTTAAGAAAGATAATGATTTTTCTTACTACAAGAAGACAGGAGTTTATGACATTCATTAAATGTACAAGTCTAAATTACGTGCAAAGCCATCCATCCCACACTGAACCAGTCAGATTTTGTTCAGTCTGAGGGTGTTTAAAGTAAACTAAATTTAAGCAAACCACTCTTAAATTAATATAAGTTTTTTTTTAGTTCTGCAACTGGAAATGTATAATTTGATTTTAAGGTTAAGTGTAGGGTAGATTTACACCCTTGTCAGTGATTTCTCATCTTCCTTAAATGATTTTGGGAAGGGGCAGTTCCCGCCCCTGAGTATCAGATGATATTAGTATTCCTCAAATGATAAGTCAGCATAGTGTTTATTTTAGACAGTTTTATTTTTAGGAATTTTGCTTGTGCATAAAATTTTATATTTTAGGCATGATTTCTTTAGTTTTGATACAAAGCTGTGGTTTTATTAAAATTGATAGTTTTGTTCTGAAACAGTTTTCCAGCACAATTTGTTCCAATTAAATAATAATTAATTCCAAAAAATAATTAATTGTGTCAGTATCTGAAAATATTACCTATAATTTTTACTGTGGTTGTTAAAAATTTAAATGTGATTTGTATAGGGTTTTGTACACATATAAGGTATGTAAGGTATGTTATACTGTTGATCTTTTGACTTGTGTAAAAACAAAACAATTTTGTAGTTTGTCTGAGTTAGTTGGTGGTTTTCTTCCTATAGGGAAAAGGTTTGCATTTAAACATAGCTAATTATACACTGGAACTCTTCTTCAAATTAACATCTTTTTAATGGGCATTTCTATAATTATTTAAGTTTAAAATAAAATGTTTCTTAAACTATACTAAGTATTATATTTTTAAAATTACATTTACCTTGAACCTTAAATTTCCCACTGGAGGTTTTGCATAAGGAATTCCTTGAAAAGAATAATACAACTTGTTAGATCTGCCAATTGATTTCTTGACCAGACCTCTTAGTCTACCTTGTTTTGTAGATATTTCTATCTCGTCCAGCATTTCAAAACTAAAAGTAATACACCATTTAAATTTTAATAGTCATACAAACTATAGTCACAATTTTATAAATAACTTTTTTATTGTTTTTATAAAGAATTATCTTTTTATTTTGTTCTTTGAATTTTAAGAATGCATATGCTAATAATACCTTTTTTACATTTAATATACAATGTTTTGTGTAGGCGTTGCTGTATAATTTTTCATTAAAATTTTGATTATGAACTTCATTAATGAATGATAATTTTTAATAAAAATAATACTTATTTCAATTATTACACAATTAATTTTATGTCAAAAAAATCCATCTGTAAAGACTAAAATACTTTCATAATTTGGCTTATTGTGACCAAATTTGTTTATCCTTAGCATCAGACACTGAAAAAAAATTGTTTTTCCAAGAATACTTGTACTAGGTCTTCATAAATTACATCACATTAAATTTGATTTTTTAATGAAAATTCAACTTTCAAATTAAAAACAAGACTGGAAACAATAGAATTTTGTGTTTTTTATGGAATTGAGCTTGTTAATTCAATCTCATGATATATACCATTCAGAAGTATAAATTTAACATTTACAAAATATCAAGGACCATCATTCAAAGTATGGAGTATATTAAAAAAGGAATGCACTCATATGTATTTAAAGCTTTCTCAAAAAAGGCTATTTTGATTAATAAACTTTTATCATTAAACATCAAGCAAACTGCTTAAAACGTATCACCTAAAAAATGTTTATGTTAAAAAAAGTAACATTTACTCATATTTTAATTCTGGTTGAAAATCCAATCTTCATATTAGAAGCACGGTGGACATTTTAAAAATCATTGGTGGGTTAATCATGTAAATAATGTTGTTAACGGAACACAAAACCAGTAAGATTGGAGTCTGGGATTACTTCTTTCGAAAATGTTCAAGAAATGTGTCATCCAAAATTTGTTTTAGTATGACCAATCTCTATTAGACTAAAAGTATAAGATAAATGATAGCTTATAATAAAAAGTTTTCCAATCCCATATTTTATTAAGTTAAGTTATTTATTATAGAAAAAATGTATCCTTACCTTCACTGCATTTCCTGATCTCCACTAATTTCAAGATTTCAAGCTCAAATTACTACTTTAGAGAAAATCAGAATATAAATAAATTACGTTTTTCAACATATAATTGTTTTAGATTCGGGGGTGGCAAAAATAGATGTTATAATTGTCGCTTAGTTCAGATATAAAATAGATAAGAATAATAAACATTTTTACTGATCCAGGCAATAACATGTTCACAAACGACAGGTACCCCATCAGGTAGTCGCGATCTTTCACAATTGCTGTTGTGTACGCGTTTGGGTACCACACCAAGCTTACGTAATCACCATGCTGTGCGCCCGATGGGGTATAATTTTTTATATAATAAAGAGTTGCTATGCATTTCCTTATTGCGTTTTTATTGTTTGTCTATCTTGGTGGTTTTGTTAAATGTGATCCCATATTTAAATAAATATCTAAGATTATCATGTACTCCGCCGGGCACACAATTGCTAAATTTTTTAGGTAAATCAATTTTTTTTAGGTATCCCTTAGCGATACACGGAGAGAGAAACATTCAACAGACATATTAAAATAATATTTTTGCACAAAAGTTACTATTAAAATATTCAAACAGCATATAAAAAGTGTGAAAATTAGCCAATTTTGTCAACTTATTAAATTTTGAAATTGTAATATAAAAAAAACAATATTGCCTTACCTGATGTTAGATCACGAGTACAATCATGAAGATAAGTGTAAATTAGTGTTTATTTTCTGACATGAACTGTCACCATATTATCAGCAAGGTCAGTTTTGTGAGACACAATGTTAGTCTAATAGATTTACAATGTTTTTATCACAATACAGATAAGTTATATCCAATTTCATGGAAAAACTTAAACCACTATTAAAATATAGTAGTATGCTTTGTAATTTCTCATGTAAGGTATTTCACACATTAGTTTCATTGGCCAATGTGAAATTGATTAGTTCTTTAAAAAGCAGGTTCATATTTGATAACAATACAAGGATATTTGAAAGAAGTTTGATTTTTTATTTAAATGTAGCATAATATTACTGAAGCAACACATAAGAGTGATTTTATAAACTTGATTGCGTTTACAATAAAACTATTTTCTTTGATGAACTGTACCTAAGACACAAAATTTTGTCTTAAATTTAGCTGAGTAAAACTGTGCAATAAATAATAAAAAATGTTTTCTAACAAATAAGAAAATGCCTATAAACATAAAAAAAATGTTAAGTTAAATTAATTTTGTATTTCAAAATGAAATAATAACAATAATATTTATGATTAAATATTATCTACTGAAAATTAAAATTACTTTAAGTAATACAATCTTAAATTGTATATATATATCTTATTGTACAAAGCTGTTAATGTTTGAACATAATGTAAACGAACTGGTTAGCTCCCATGACATTGTGTATGGAATTTTTACTGTAATTATAGAAAAGCAAATGGATAATAAACTCTTCCGCTTATAACAGAAGCATATACCCTTATACATATCTCTTGGTCAGTGAAAAATTAAAATCACCAGCACCAGAACTTAAGTTGGATTCCAAAACCAACACATGTGATAATTTCCTTGGTCAGTGCAACCCAGTGTAATTCAATTTTGTACATAAATGACCTGCCTTTTAATTTAAGTTTCTGTTGGTGCTAGTAGTTACCTGTTTGCTGATGATTTAGGTGTGTATGTTAAAAAAAAGAGCCTTGAAGTCATGAGATCAGTCTTAAGCCAGCAAACCAGAGTAATAAATGATTGGTGCGCTGCTAACAAGCTTTGTATTAACATGGAGAAGGTTGTTGACTTACCTGTTAGTTTAAGTCACTTTGATGTTACCAGTAGTTTAAAATTTCTTGGAATTAATATTCAATCTAATTTAAAATGGGAAAATCACATAAACATCTTATCTACTCGTGTTAGCAAGGGTATATTTGTACTTAGGATACTGAAAGATAGTGTAGGCACAGATACCTTATTATGTGTTTATTATGCATACGTTCACAGCCTATTATCCTATGGCACTTCCCTCTGGGGCAATTATCATGGAGCTCAGAGACTTTTTGTGTTGCAAAAAAGGTCCATCAGATTAATATGTGGGGTATCAGCTAGAACACATTGTAAACCTCTCTTCATAAAATCAAGAATTCTTTCCCTGCCATCTATTTATGTATTGTCTGTTTTAATGTACATAAGAAAACAATTTGTCTACTCTTGAGGATTACACCTCAGTACATGAACACAACACAAGATACAGGCAACATTTGGTGACAAAGAGGTGTTGTTATACTCTCACTCAAAATAGTTTCGTCTACCAAGGGATTAAAATGTATAATTGTTTACCACAACATCTTAAGGTGCTGCCTGTAAATAAATTTAAGAATAGTATTAAGCATATTTTATTGGATGAATGTCTGTACAGTGTTCAAGAGTATTATGACATAAACTTTCTTAATTATTGACTGTTATTAATTGTTGTAACTTATTAATTTATTGTTGTTGTTGTTGACACTTGTCCTGCATTCTGTAATGTGTAATGACAAATAAAGGAATCAATTGTGGAACTGTAAATAAATTATACCGGGAGTGAATTTAAACCAACGGAACAGACTTATTGTGACCGCACTAACTTTTAAGCCGTACACAAGGTATATACTTTCTTTATCGAACAAAGAGTCAAATTATAACTATGTCAGTTGAAAATCTTAGATTGAAAGTAAATTGAAAAAGCCACACTTAGCATAAAACCACCCAACACAAGAAACTGCTCAGTCTTGGTCCATTAGTATACAATGCCATTAATTAAAAATAGCCAATTTAAAAAAGTTTATAGAAAGAAATATTCTTACCCAGTTCCAAATGAAAGAAAATTACTGACTTAAATATCACACATAAATACTTAACACCGTGCAGATAGTTTATAAGAGAACACAACAATGCTTTGCCGGCAACGATACAGTATTTATGGATCTCACAGACAGCTGGAAGATATCAGAACTGACAGATTAGTCAGTGCAAAGGTCACTGACAATCAACTCTCCCACTCATGTGCTGCCCTTGACATTCATTCATCTGGCTGATAATTAGTGTACTAAAGGGGCAATAAGCATTCAAGCAACATGAATGCCAATTTTGAATATTTTTATTCTATTTGTCAGTGAATGTTTTTAATTTATAGCAGACATTTTGGGATCATTTATTGTACACCTATAATTATTCCTAATAACTTTAAGTTTGTGTCCATTTGTATTATCTTTTGACCATCAGACCCCTCATGTCTTCTATTTTTAATTTTTAATTAAATGAGTCCATATGAATTTTGTATTGTTATAAAACATTGTTGTGTTATTCATTACATGGTTATGCTAAGGCAAATTAAAACAAAATCATTGGAGGATGTCCTTTGATATTCATCTTCTCAAGTGGCACAATTTAAATGTTATTTATTTTAACCATTTTAGCGATTTTACAGCATTATTGTGTAACCAATGTTTAATACTGTAATACAAAAACTATTCAACTTCAGGTGTTTTCTACTAATATTTTTAGTATTGAAAAATTAATCAAATTAAGGACATATTCAAATAGTTTTAAAATTTAAATCTTAACCCTTCACGCACTACGGCAATTTGGGACGCACCATACACAAACGCTACATATACCTCAAAAATTTTTTTTCCATAAAGTCAACGCTAATGTTGTATTTGAGTTTGTTACCATATAAAAAGACTTTTGGGAACGAAAAAAGTCTAATTTTTATAATACGTTTATTTAAATTTATAAAACAATATAAATACACCAAATTTAACGAAATGTTGAACGAAATTTTACTATTGTGTATAATATTATATTATATGTATAGTATGTATATTATACAATAAAATACAACATTAATGGGTATTAAAAAGATCTAAAAATTAGCCATCACAGTGTTCAAGGTAACATCAACGTGTGGTACGTCTTGAAACACGTATCCGGGTGCAGGTTCGGCCTGGCGGTGCATGTCTCGCACACGTAAATGGTCTCCTTGCGTAAAACCGTTGCGTGTACACACAACACATCTTCCCAATATGTCAAAAACCAATTTGACAACGTAAACACAAACAGTTCCACTGGCAGTCAGCGAACGAGGTAACCCGGCGAGTTAGTTCGTCAGTAGCGCTAGTGTCTGGCAAAACAGGCAGTGGCATGGGTAGTGCGCCGCCATTTTGCAGCTTGGAGAAAAACTGGGAGGCGGGGACAAACTATTACTGTGCTTTTCTATTGAGGGATATATGCTCCAGCAGTTGTTGCACTCCACCGGCAAAATGTTTAAAAGCGAATATATTTGTCAACAGCGCGCGAAGGGTTAAATTTGGAATTTAGTTATTTATACATGTATGTTAGATTAATGTAGCCCCATACATTCATCCACTGTTTATATGGACCTGTGTAGGAATGTTTGGTTTTTATAGAACGTTTTAAATTTTATTATTTATTTACTACATGATATCCTTCACCAATGGTTTAAAATCGATTAATAAAGTAACAGCTAATCTGTAGCAATATGTGCTCACTTTTTAACTTGCCACATAAACCTCTATTTTAGAATAAAAACATTCCACACACTCACCTTCAAATACCTTGTGACTCATAATTTTGAATATTGATCATAATAGGACTTTTAAAAAATTGTTATTTTTATGACTATTCTTTGATTATTTACTAGCATTACAGCACAAGATCAAATAAAAATAAAATAAGTGGTAACTTAACAAACTTAAAACTGTTCTTCCTATTTAAGTGTGCAGGTGTTTGGTTTTAGTTTTCAAGTGGCAATTCTTTGTTTTCTTAGTATAAATTCTATAATTGTGAGCATCAATTATTTACATTCGATAAATACATCATTTTCTAATTGATTTTTGACGTACTTTTTATAAGTTTTTAGAGTACTTGTGCCAATGTAATACTTTGTCTATTAAAAACTAAATTTATCGAACTGAGTACTACTTCATGACCACCTTCATGAAATTACAATATTATTCAGTTTAAAATATACAAGGAAAAGCAGCATTTAAAACTTTTTGAATTACTTTTATACAAGATCTATTCAAAAAAATATTGCAACTTTTTTATTTCTGTAGGGTATATATATACTTTTCATGGTGTTACGCTGGTACACGTCTCTGACATATGCCAACAAGTTCAACCATTTTGAATGTTCAGTTAATTGTTGACCACTGGTTTGCTTGCATGTGTCATGGTTCGTCTTCGATTGTGCCTATTAAAAAAGTGGATCAAAGAATATTTATCAAATTTTGTGTTAAAAACAAATTAATTGCACGGAACGTGTTCCGAATTTTGATTGTGGCTTATAGAGAAGCAAACATTTATCAGTGGTACAAAATGTTCTCAGAAGGCAGAGAAGATGTGAACGAGAGACAGCGTGCTGGACATGTCAAGAACAGACAAAAACATTTGATGAAGTGAAGAAAATAGTATTGACCCATCAACGTTATAAAAGTTGCCAAGGACCTGAATATGTTGATCGGTACGTGCCATTCTGTTTTTACCATAAGGATATAAAGACTGCATCGAAGGAGAAACTGGACAAGATCACATAAAATGGCTTTTTGAAGTGTTTTGAGGATTGGAAGAAATGTTTAGCACAAAGTGTATAATACCTAATGGGGGTTACTTTGGAAGGGGACATTGATAAATAAATAAATAATTGAAAAAAAAAACAAAAACAAAAGTTGTGATATTTTTTTAAGAGACCTTGTATATGTTTATACAATGTTTTGTTGTATTCTTCCTTATATATAAGTTTGTTATCTAACACATATTTCAATTATAGGAATAAGCAATGTTTGTATTGCAGGTTACAAGAAGTTGGTATAAAATACCATCATTACTGATAAATTTCGAATCTCCCAACTTTCATAAAATTTTATGGATTGGAACAACTTTAATTTGTTAAAGTATAAACAAAATTTGGAGTGAAATATTTTGAATGTAGAAATTAAGAGGAAAAAACTCTAGTAAATATTTTAAAATTAATAAAAATATTTGTTTTTTGTCACATCAAGACTTCAAACATTTTGATATACCTTAAACTTCTAAGAAATATAGGATTACTACTTTGTTTGTTGACTCATAAACAAATGTAGAATATCATACTAATATCAACTTAGACTAGATTTAATTTGAAGATTTTTAGATTATGCAAAGTAAAAAACAGCCTGGCATTTTCGCATATACCAATGCAATATAACTGGAACTTAAAGGGTTTAAACAAATATATCTTAAAACAAGTCTATTGTGTTTCAATCTCTTTAAATAATATTTTTATCTGAACATTAACAACTAAACTTAGTTCTAAATCAATTAAAAAATAGGCAAATGATACAAAATTGATTGAATGAATTTAATTTTTCCTTCCTAAAAGAACATGCTAAATTAATACAGTAGAGAAGTGACCCACTCAGTGGCAATACTCTGGAGGGATATGACAACGCCTGCGTCTAGTCACTGTGCGAGGACACGCTTGGCCACCGTTCTTTGGTTCCACCTGAAATTATGAAATATATTACATTTTTAAACAGTTAATTAAAAAAAAATAGTCCCTCACATTTATGTCAAATTAGTCCAGTTAAAAAATATGAAAAAGTATGAATATAAATGTCTATGTATTTAGTGAACAGAATTTTTTAATATTTATTAAATACTTTGAACTGTACATATACAGTGTGTAAAAAAGTCCCACATAGGCTTGATAATTCCTGAACGATTGCAGGTAAAGCAATAAAACTTGGTATATCATTACTGCACCTATAAATCTCAAGTCAAGTTACGAAAGTTAAACTTAGTAAATGAATATTAGACTTAAGAAATAGTTTTTAAGTTAGTTAGTGACTCCTCAGATCTAATGGAGGATGGTCTACAAGGAGTTTGGCAACAAAATATTACGTAAGCATAGCTCAAGATGTACATTGTTATAAAGGAGTTGTTTAGGAGATATGAATATTTAAAGGGAAAACCTGGTATTAGTTATTATAATAGAAAGTTCTTATTTTTAGGTTGTGCTTTGGACTTTACTTCATGTACATCTTACATTACATTTTAAAAAGATGTACATCTTGAGCTATTATTGCGTTAAATGATTTTGCAGAACTTGTAGACCATCCTCCATTGGATGTGAAGTTACTAACTACCTTAAAACTATTTCATAAGTCCAGTATTCATTTACTAAGTTTAATTTTCACAACTTGAGCCAAGTCAATATTATTAAACCATCTAGAACAGGACCTACATTGTAAATGTTTCAAACTTTAAACCAGCGTATTTTTTTAAAGAGTGAACGCTTTGAGGTCAGATTTGTGGCATTGTACTCTACCAATAAAGACCTTTAATTTTATGTTCTACTCAACCTATGCTCTCTTTAAGATTTTCTTCTGACACTTTGCGGGCCATCCCCCTGACATGGAAAAAATGGTAGTTACTTAAAAAAGTAGATTTATAGGTGCAGTAATGATGTACCAAATATTTTTGCTTTATGATGTAATCGTTCGGTAATTATCAAGCCTGTGCAGGACTTTTTTACACCCTGTATATATATGTACAGTTTTTCTGAGTATTAGATGTTGTATAATTTTTTTAACGTTATTTATTTATTTGAGAAGTTTATTTATGAAATTACTAGAAATTTACTGCTAAATGTTTAGTTTTTGTAATATATAACAATGGTAAAGTTTAAAATTCTGCTATTTTTCAAATAATTCATAATCAATATTTACCTTTTAGCAAAGAACTTATAGATTATTAATTTTCTACTTGATTTGGTATATACAATTTTGAAACTAATCAATCCAACATGAAGTGTAATCAATATTACAGTATTCACAGATATTTTGATAGGATAACATGATTTCTAATATTTGCATAAATACAAATTTTGGGTATGTTTGAACCCATTTCTTTCCTTTCTTTTCTTCTTTATGTTCTTTATTTTTGTATGTACTAATACCTCCCCCACCTGACGAAGAGGATAGATTCCAATCCTCGAAATGTCGTGTTATACCTTTTGTAACCATAACGATGGCAAATGTCCGATATCCTGCTATACTGTCAAACCTTCCATCATCAATAACAAAGGTCTATTTTGTTTTAGTATGAAACAGACAAAACATAATGGATTTGTGTATTGTATACTTTTAGTGATATACAAGATTTCAGGCATGTGCTTTTTATCTCAAAACAATGTTTTAATATCCATTTTGAAATATAATATAGTATGAGTGTTCAATGAAACATTTGGTTTAAATAGAATACTATATGAACATGTTGAAGCTTAGATAATTTATCTATATTTTTTATGGCTAAACAGTATTTCACATATCTTACCTGTAATACACCAATCGGCGATTTATTAAAAAGCAAATAACTAAACTATTATCTGCACCGGCTGTTTTAGTCTTACAACTGTCCTAACAATGTATAGCTTACCAAAACGGTTCGAGTTTTTTCCCGGAAGCCTGTGCCACATGTGACAGAGCAGGAGGTGAACTGTGACCAGGGTGACATTACGCAGTCTACAGGAGGTCCAGTGATCGCTCTCACAAGTGGCAAGGACACATTGGCAGGCCGATCTCCCTCCAGCAGGGCATCTGTTTATTGTAGTAAAGTTCAGTCATTACTTATCCTTTATAAATACCACGATATTTATTTAGAAACCCAAGTCAAAATACACCAAAATTTGTTGTTTGTTACAAAATATCCAAATAACCATGAAGATAGTTTGTATACAAGGAAAAGAAAACAGGATGCAGAATAGACCCACATAGTACATCTTTTAATATTTGGGGAGGTTTGGACTTCACAGATTGAGTTAATGTCCTTTTTACTTGTGTTAATTCAACCTGAGCTCTCTGACTGATATATTACTACTTGGTTGTATTCCACTGATACCAACTGCTTCTAATTTCTGTAAATGTTGAATATGCATAAGGCAATTAAACATCTAGCTAAAAGATGGTAGGATTACCATTTTCTTGTGTTCCAAATTAGTTGATCAGTTAATTATAAACTATTTTAGGTTTATCGGAACTGATTTTTATAAAGCAATGCTGATATAGGTCATGGTCAGAAAGATGGTTTATGAGTTTAGACAAATTTACCTTCTCAATTGCCTTGAGAAGATTGATAATGAGGTGTCAGGATGTAGTTACCAACTTCATCAGAAGTACTACCTTGTTCTTATATAGAAAGTACTTTATACTTTTAGTCAACTCGAGCTGAAATAGAAACTTTCCTTCTTATAAAGGGACAGAGTACATTCAATCTAATTACAAGACGCTTTAAGGACCTACACCATCTATTCCAACTGATGTCTACTTTTAATAGAGGATATGGTCTTCTTTATGTCTCACCAGTTATGTTTGGTGAGTGCACTAGAGACAGAATTGGAGTGTTATGAACTGTTTATTATTCAATACATTGGCTTTTTCTGATGTTTAAGCAGTCAAAATAAATGAGAAGAATAGAGAAGCATGTTCGGAATTGGATTCTGCTGACACGGTTATTACACATCCAGACAATTGCTGATTTTAAGATTTATTTAACAATTAATCATATTCTAAACAATCTAGAAGCAGCGTCTCTTGTCAAAGCTTAAAGAAATAGCTCTGTCTGAATAAAAATCACAGTGTATTGCAATGGCACAATGATTTTGACTTGATATCGGAGTTTGTGGGTCTTTCTTATGTACTTCAACATAAAAAAAGTCAAAATGTCAAGTATTTTCAAAAAGATTATGGTATTTTGGTAATGATATTTTAATATGAAAAATAAACCGACTATACTTAAGTATTTATCAACTATATCTTCATGCCATTATTTGATCAAAATTTATCAATTTGTTTGGGTTGGTGCCAAACTGAATAATTACTTTTAATACGAAAATTCAAATTTTAAGATTAGAACTCCTATGGTATATATATGGAAGAAAAGTAGTAGATAGATGATGAAACTGACCCCTGACGGCAGAGCAGGTGCGGTGGCAGTCCTGCTCTGTAAGGAAGTTGTTACGGTTGCCTCGACATCCACTGTACACAAACGGTACACACATTGCCTTCATCGTGCTGAAGAACCATCTCTGGAAGTAGCCCCGACACTGACCTATCTCAGCATCCATCATGCAGGTAGCTACAACACACAATACATTACATTATTTTCAACATTCTAATTCTGATATAACTGACAATAGACAATAGACAATACACTTTATTGACATGTTCGTTGAGAACAGTACATGCGTCATTGGTACAGATTTCATGGTTGTATAAAAATTACATAGCTTAATCTAAGTTACAAGTTTAAAAATTCACTTTCTGAGTAAAAGGGTCTCTCTTGTAGCCAGGCAGTTAATGCTTTTTTTAAACGTTTGGGTGGTTCATTCTTTAGGGATTCTGGAAGTTTATTGAAGTAGGCTGCTCCCTTATATGATGGTTTCCTGGCTGTGAGGCTCAGGTGGTGCACAGGCAGTGTGAAGTCAAGGACATGGCGTGTGTGATACTGGTGAAGGTCTCTGTTTCTAGTTTTTCTTGAGTGTACCGCATGCAGAATTACTTCTAGGATGTACAAGTTTACTACTGTGAGGATCTTCAATTTTCTAAATGCTTCCCGGCAGCTTTCTTGGTATTGGAGTCCTTCTAGGATGTACAAGTTTACTACTGTGAGGATCTTCAATTTTCTAAATGCTTCCCGGCAGCTTTCTTGGTATTGGAGTCCTTCTAGAGCTCTTATTGCTAGTTTTTGCTGCCTGAGGATCTTCTCCATGTTGCAGTTAGCTGTTCCTCCCCATAGTGCTATACCGTATCTGAGATGTGTCTCAAATAGTGAAAAGTAGGCGGTTTTAGCTGCGTCTTTACTGCTAATCTGTTTAATTCTGCGTATTACAAATATGCTGGTGCTTAATTTTTTGCAAAGCTGTTCAGTGTGTGCTTTCCAGGTTATATGTTCATCAATTAATATACCATGGTGATTTGTTTGGTTTTTTGTTTCTAGGTCAGTGATTGGAAGATGTGTATTTTTTTGCCTGGTGGAGAAGTTTATTTGAACAGTTTTATTGTCGTTTAGCACTAAGTTGTTCGAGATGCAGTATTGTTTTGTTGTGATTAGGGCGCTGCTTACACTTCTGGCAAGGTGTTGCGTGGTTTTTGTTAGATATTGTTATGACAGTGTCATCTGCGTACATGGTTGTGTGACAGATGCGCTCTAGGTAGTCGGGTAGGTCGTTTGTAAGCAGTAGGAACAGGACCGGGCCCAGCACTGATCCTTGTGGCACTCCCATCTGCATGTCGGCAGTTTTTGACTGAACTTTTTCTAATAAATTGTTTTTAGTGTATTGGATTTCCACCAGTTGTTTCCTGTTTTTTAGGTAGTTCCAGAACCAGTCTGCAGTTTTATCTTTTACACCCATGCTTTTTAGTTTTTGAAGAAGGCGTTTATGATTTAAGCAGTCAAATGCTTTTGTAAAGTCTAAGAATAAACTAGTAGCAGTGTGGCCCTCTTCCAGTTTGTCTATGACATGCTCTATAAGTTGAATTAGGGCTGTGGTTGTGGATCGTCCTTTCATGAAACCATGCTGATGTTTAGTTAGTAGGCTATTGTGCTCAAGATATTGTAAAAGTCTTTCCAGTACTATTTTTTCAATAATTTTGGAGAAGGTGGATATGAGTGATATTGGTCGGTAGCTAGTCATGTCGGTGGTTGGTCCTTTTTTGTATTTCGGGTATACTTTTGCTGTTTTTAGTTTTTCAGGGTAAATCCCTTGTTGTAAGGATATGTTTATGATGTGTGTTAGGGGATCAGAAATTTCTTCTTTACAGATTTTTGCTAGTTTTGATGAGATGTTATCTAGGCCAGATGAGGTTTTTGTTTTCATGGAGTCTATTGTTTTCTCCACTTCTTCTTTTGTTGTTGGTTCGAACTGAAAAGTGTTGTTAGTGAGTGGCGGGGGATTTTGGCTTGTAGTATTTGTGGCATTTAAGTGGCTGTTTTGGAGAGTTCTTTGTGCTATTGAGGAGAAAAAATTTGTTAAAGCAGTCTGATACTTCTGCAGGGTTGTGAAGTATTTTTCCATTGATTTGAAGGTATATTTGGTTGTTCGATTTGTGTCTGGCTGTCTTATCTTTGTTTATTATTTGCCATAGGGCTTATTTTCGGAGTTACTTATATATATGCTGCTACCGACTCTTTTTTGACCTTTTTGAGCTTTAAGTCGTAGTCCTTTTTCCTGGCTATTGTCTCAGTTTTTGTCTTCTATTCGGCCTGTGCACTGCTCTTTTTCTAGGGCTCGGATGTACTGTTCCTTGAGTCTTGTGCATTCAATGTCCCAGGTCTGGGTTTTGTTATGTTTATTTTTGAAGGTCTTCAGTGGGCAGGTGTTGTCAAGGGTTGCTTGGATGATATTGTGGAATATGTTGTAAGCTGTGTCAGTGTTGTTGGAGTGGTACACAGCATCCCATTTTTGTTTGGCTAGAGTTTATTTGAAGTTTTCTATTGATTTTTTGTTGAAATTTCTCTTCTTTGTTTTAATTTTGGTGGGACAGTGTTTTACTATGGTTAGTGTGGTTAATTGTGCTGTGTGGTCAGAGAGGCCGCTTTGGATTACTGATGTTTTTACTAATTCTGGGTTTATGTTAGTGCACACCCAGTCTATTGATTTTGAAGTTTCATGGGTGATTCTTGTGGGTGGGAGCTGCATCCTTACCAAGTCAAATGCAGCGAGAAGTTCTTTTAATTTAGTGTTATCGCTGTTCTCCTGCAGATTGTCGGCATTAATATCACCCATGACTATGATTTTTTTGTATGTGCTAAGTGCTTTGTCCAGTACATTTAATAGTATATCGATGGCATTGTCTATCTTTGTGCTTGGCGGTCTGTAGACCCCAAGGACATTTATTGTTTCCTTTCTAAGTTTGATTTCGAAAAGGGCTGACTCACAGATAAGTTCAGTTTCATCTGAGCTGGTTTCTAGTAGTTTTACAAATTTTTGTAGGTCTTGTTTAACATAGCCTGCTACTCCTCCCTTAATGTGGTTCTTTCTCGTAAAGCCTCCAACGAGAGAGTAGCCTTCTATGTTTGTTCTTTCTAGTTTTTCTTGATTAAGTCCATGATCTGTCAATATAATAAAGTCTGGTTTATTGTGGCTTAAAAAATGATTTAGCCTTTCAATTTTGTTTGACAGCCAGTTAATATTCTGGTGAAGGAGAGTGAATTGATTAAGATTTGTGTTTTGTTCTGTTGGTGTAGCTATTGTTATGTGTGTTCTTTTCCCTTCAGGCCCGCTTCTAAAAAAGGGCTGTTATTTGGTAGTGTGGTGTATTTAGAGTTTTCAGGGGATGGTAATTGTCTGTTTGTTTCAGGGTTTAAAATACTGTTCAGAGGTGGTGGAGGATGTAGCGATTTTTGTTTTACATTTTCCAGTTTTAATTTTTTAGTTTGCTTATAGTAGAAGTCTGCTATGGTTTCACCAGAGTTGAGTTTTGTGGCTGTCATAAAAAATGTGTGTAAAACCATTTATTGAATATACTGTACCATATATCTATTGAACAATTTTTAAAGTCACTTGAGAGAAGAAATCATGTAGCATCTGTGATTTTCAATCTTTCCAAAATATTCTATATTGTTAATCATAAAATCCTTCTTAAGAAAATTTTACATTATGGTACTGTGGAAATGTTATGCATCGGCTTCACTCGTGTATTTTTGAGAGTTGTCTTTGAAAATGGGGATGAGATGGGTTTCTACTCTTCTTGGGCAATTAATGATAATGGTGTGCCTCACGGTAAGTGTTGGAACCGAACTTGTTTCTTGCATATGTGAATGATCTTCCATGGGTTTTCTCATTGACACCTCATTGACTCCACATTTGCTGATGATGCCACATTAACAGTCTCTGATAAACATCTACCTGAATTTAATAAATGTTCCCATCTTATCATTGGTAAAGTTTCTGAGTATATGGTGGACAGCAATATAAAATGAAAAGAACATGTAACACTAATTGCAGTCAAAATAATTTCAGCTTGGGGGAATTCGGTACACTGAAAAAAAAATTCAAGATAAAAAACAGGATTGTTTAATGTTTCAGTTTAAGTATAGAAAATCCAGCAGACAGTATTTCACTAATTTTATATCATGACATTACTGCCCTCCCAAGCCAAAAGGCCGTATCTACAGAAATTTCACATATTGAGTTAAATATTGATTCTAATGTTTTAAACCATGAGGATTCCAAAAAGCCAAACCAGAAGGCTGTATCTGCTACAGTTTCAGAGATATAATGATAGTGAAAAGCCGTATCTACTGTGAAAATAACCTAATACTAAAGCAAAAGGCTGTATCTACAAGTACTTAGCCAAAAACCCGTATCTGCAATGCAGTTACGGTTGTCTGGCTTAGGATTTACCAGTTACTGTTTTCTGGCTTAGTATACTCTTTGTGATGTTGTACTTACGTTTTTTTATAACAGTTGAAATAAAGAATACTGTGTAGAAAACAGCTGTTTGAAGCAAGAAAATAGACTGTACAAGGAACAACTGCTGCAGATTGAGGTTATGTCTTGTGATATAAGCAAAGAGTGAGGTGTGCTGTTTAGTTTTTAGTATAAAGTTATCTTCTTAACTGTGGATATATTTTGATATCAAGTTATAATATAATTAATATTAAGTAATTGAACAGTATTTAATATGGTCTACACATGTGAAAATTGCCAGCGATCCTTTTCCAGATGTGTTTACATTTCCCATGTTTCACAATGCTTACCTGAAGGTTCTTCTTCAGTTTCCAACTGTCAGGTAAGAGTTAACCGTTGCTAAATTAATGTAAAAAGGTTAGAATTTATTGATTTTCTTGAAATGACTGATAAAAATTTAAAAAAAAATATTTAACGATGAAACTATATAATTGACCATATACTTAATAGCCTATTATATATAAGCCTATTAACTTATATTATAATTTGAACGTTATTTTACAGGAAGACATTTTTGCTGAGGAATCTCATCATGAATTGCTGGAAGTAGGCCTTCCTGTGACTGAAATTACACCAACTAATCCCTCAACTAGTACTGAAGAAGAAACACTTTTCATGGTCATTAATCTGAATGAAAATACCCTCCCTCTTGATTTAACAGAAGATACTACAGTTGTAGTAGAAATGACACATGAACAAGATCTGAATCAAAATGAAGAGAATGAAAGTGCCAAGGACAAGGGTTTTACCAAGAAGGGACAACCAAGAAAAAGATCTGCACCAAAAGAAAAAGAGACACGCTCATCAAAACAGTTACGGACTAAAAGAAAAGCACGGCATAAAACCAGCATGTGATGTAAACCGATGCAAGATGAAATGTATTCAAAAAATTACAGAAGAGAGGCGAAAAAGTATTTATGAACAGTTTTGGTCACTAGATGACTCAGACAGAAAAATGTTTATTTTAAGTTGTGTGACAAGGAAAAAAGTGGCAAGGAGAACAGTTGCTGATGGAGTTGAGTCTAGAAGAAATAAGTCTTTCTTTTATACCTTTACAGACGATGAAGGAGAAATCAAACATGTTTGCAAAACATTTTTTCTGGCCACCCTTGGATATTCGAAAAATAATGACACAACTGTGTTTAATATTTTGAATCAGGCTATTGACGACATTACTCCAAAAATTGATCGGAGGGGCAGACATGAACCTCACAACAAAATTAACAGAGCTTGCATCGTTGACCACATCATGAAATTCAACCCATGTGTTCATCATTATCGTCGAGAACATGCTCCACTCAAGAAGGGTACTTACCAACTGATGTAAACGTTAAACTAATGCACGATGATTTCATACTAACATACCCAGAAAAAAAAATTTCCTACGAGTTGTACCGCTCAGTTTTATCGGAACAAAATATTTCTTTTACGAAACTCGGACATGAAGAATGTGAAAAGTGTGAAATTTTTGAGAAGCATAATTTGGATCATTCTAAAATTCCTAATGAGTCATGCGATGAATGTAAAAAATATTTAAGCCATAAGATGAGATATGAAGAAGCACGAAAATTGTACATTGAGTCTGTAGATAAAACTAAAATAGATGAATATAGCACTGAAAAAAACTGTTATTTATTCAATGGACTTACAAAAAGTACTGATGCTTCCTCAGATGGAGGAATTTAAGGAATGTTTGTTCACTAGGCGAATCATCGTCTTGAACGAATCTTTTGTTCCAGTTGGTGACGGGCAATCCGACATACAGCCAATTGCATGTATTTGGCATGAAGCTATATCAGGGCGAAAAAAAGAAGATATTTGCAGCACAATCTACAAGTTCCTCACTTTAAATAGGGATGCTGAAAAGGTTATCTTGTGGATGGATAACTGTGCTGCACAAAATAAAAACTGGGGATTGTTTTCTTTCATGGTCTACGTCATAAATAGTGGTGAAATCGCAGCTTCAGAGATAGTTTTCAATTACTTAGAATCCGGTCACACATTTATGTCTGCCGACAGCTTTCATCACCAGGTTTCTAAGCAACTGCGGTTGAAAGGTAAAGTCTATGACTTCAAAGACTTCCATGAAGCTGTCCAAAACAGCAACTCAAAAAAGGTAACTGTTGTAGACATGAATTTTGATGATTTTTTTCTTGAGTTTGATTATTCATCCTCAAGTAAAATAAATAAAGCAAATCCGAGGCCATATTTAGCTAACATGGTTCAAGTTTCTTTTGAAAGAGGTGAAATGAATTTAAAATATAAAACTTCATTTTCCTCAGATAATATTTCTTTGAATTTTTTTAAAACAGTCAATTCTTAAAAAAACAAAGATTCCTCAACCTCTGAAAAGAAATGGCCCCAGGGGTATTCTTAAACTAAAAAAGGCCGACATTTTAAAGAAGTTGGTCCCACTCATGCCTCACAATAGAAGGGAATTTTGGAATGAAATGCCAACAAGTGATTGCTCAGATCTCATAACTGAACCTGATGAATAGTAATTTTGTAACATTGGTTTTAACATAGTTCATAAGTAATGTTCAATCTAATAATTATTACTTTTGTAATATTTTTAAAATAAAACTATAATATCATTTCATTTTTGTTTATTATTTTACCCCAGTTTATAGAGAAACCCGATTGAATGATTAGATAGTGTATGTGTGTTTTTGAATTGCTTAGTTAAAATTATAATTTCTGAATAAAATTATAATTTACAGTTATTTGGTTATAAATAGTGGTACTGTAGTTAGAATTAATTGATAAAAATTTATTCTTTGTCAGACTGAAGTGATATAGCTTTATGCTCCCAAGAAAAGATTAGGCAGCAGATACGGTTTTTAAATATTGCCATAAAGTGGAATACATAGCCAAAAGAAGGTATGTGTATATACGGTCTTTTGGCTTTGTAAAACAATCATGCACAAAAACAGTAACTGATTCAAAAAATAGGAACAAAATGATTTTTGTTGCATAAAACCTAATTTTAATAAGATGTTCATACTGTACATTAGTTTGAACATAACCGAAGATTCAGATGATCAATGTATTATGAGGAAATTTACAATGGAAGTGTGCAAAAGTGAAACGGCCATTTTCTCAGTTTGCCATATTTTGTAGATACGGCCTTTTGGTCTAGCGGGGCAGATTAGCTTAATGTAAATCCATGAGATTTTCTGCCTTTACAAATTAAATCTGTAAACATTTCCACAAACACCAAATTAATACTATCACCGACCTAGGAAAAGAACTCTCAAAACCCAATCCACTGATAAGCTTAGTATCATTAAGCTTTAAAACTACAAAAACTCTACAAAAACTACAAAAAATTTTACAAAATAACTCAAAATCAAAACTCCTTAACCCAATTCAAATTTATATTTGATTCTACTTTTGTATTTTTTAATGTTTTAATTTAGCTATCAGGCTAAATAACTCAGACATCATTTTCCTAGTACCTATTTAATATGTTTTACTGGAGTCAAGCTCAAAATATTATAAACAAAATTTGATGAAATAAAATAAAATAACCTCAGTTCTTTCCATTTAAATTTTAATATTTAAAGCCAATAGAGAAGTTTCATGTGCTTAACCCTTCTGGTCAAGCAGTTTTTATTTTTATTCATTAATCAGTGTCAAAAGGCTTTATTCTTGAAAACAGAATACTGAACTTGTTTCAATAAACAATGATCAGTTATGAGCTAACAAATAAGTGTAACCACTTGAAGTATGTCGATTATGTGTGGGGTATTGTTACAGCTTAACGTTTTCTGTGTGATTGGTTATATATTCATTGTTTGTCACATTTAATAGCTTCACTTTGTTCTAATAAGTTTATAATTGTCACTATGTCACAAAGTTTACATTATTAATTTTGTATTCGCTTTTGATAGATAGTGTTTAAAAGTCTCAAATGTGGGCAAGATTTGAATTATTCACCTATTCTACTCACCACCTGAGGTATATATTTTTGGAATATTAAGACTAATTCCACTTTCAAATAAATTTTATTTCGTTCAACTGAATACACATGGTTATAGAGTCTACCAATTTTCCTTTTATAATTAACTCTGAGTTACAAATGCTCACAATAAATGTTTTATTATACACTTCAATAAATATATTTTTATTCACTTTAGGATCACTATAAAGAAATAGATTTTGAAAGGAATTTAACTATCACTGTATGCTGATATATCCATGTCAGTTGCTTCAACCTTGAAAGCCAATGAAGGAAAGAGAGCGATGCTGAGACCGAGCCGGGGGACAACGAAAGTTGGTCCCTGTACTTTTAATCTCGGACCCAAACTACAATGCTTAAATTTTAATATCTTGTTAATGCTGTTCATAAAATAGGAATTTCTTTATTTCTTCATTACTAGAATTGATTTGACATATCCAACCGCCAATTTGCCTAAAACTCATTTGAAATTTGAACTACGAGATGCTGATCTGTTACAAGTTGATAGCTTATTTAATCAAGATGGTTATTCCAGCTAAGTTTTTCATCTAAGGTGATTCCAAAATGTTTCGTTGAGTGAATTTGCTCAAGTCCAGGAAATCCACAACAGCAACCTTGTATCTTCTGAGTGTCAGTTGTTTTGCTTTACCTTCATTGAACACCGCATCATTATTTTTACAGTATTGCTGGGCAAAGCTGACTCAACTGTGTTGATTATGAGTTGTTTTATTAATCTCTTGCTGGATAAAAGAACTGAATCATCAGCATAAATAACAAGATAACTGCATGATCAATGCGATGAGGAGGTCTGAAATAAATAATACAAATAGTACTGGGGCCCATTACAGAGCCTTGTGGCATTCCTCTTTTTATAGGTAATAGAGCCAATATTATGTATTTTTTATATATTTATTGTTTTACGGTAAACGGTTAAATATTTCTGCTATGACTTTGTCTATTGCATGTAAATTGCTTAATGACAATAAAATATCTTGAATCTTGGGTTAAAGGTAGTTTGTGGTAGTTTTAGGCAAGTTCATGGTAACAAAACTTTGTTGTAGCATTACTCTATGGTCATCAAGTTTCATAGTTATCAGCTTTTGTGATCTTCAGAGTCTGTAAAGCCAGATTCATGATCCAGTTAAAAAGATATTTTTATATGGAAAATTGTTGGGAAATTTTATGATGTCAGAAAGGAAGTCTTCAGGATTAGAACATTAGGACTATGTTTGTCTATATAAGGTCAGTTATAATGTCCATCACCTTCCTGTCTCAGTGTTTTAGATGATATGGTGTGAGGCCTCAGCAAGTCACCTGTGCTGGTGTGACATGTGCTCATGACCTGCATCATATGCAGTGACAATGCCCGGTTCATTTTCTTCTGTCTAAATTCCAAGCAGTTTTTGGGTACATTTGATTCCTTTTCTTTCTCTTCTTTTTTTCTTTCTTTTCTTTAGTGGCAGTTCATTGCCACAAGTTCTAACTCTTATGTATTAATTATCTTCTCACCTGATAAAGAGGATATTGAGGATAGATTTCAATCCCTGAAACATTGTGTTAAACATTTTATAACATATGTACAATGAAACATGTAACATATGTTGTACGAGCAAATGTCCATAATTCTATTATCCTTTCAGACCTTCCATCATTAATAAAAAACTTTAAACAAAGAATTACTATAGTAAATTTATTTTAAAATCATATTAGAATTATTTACTTAATATATTCTTTTATAGTTATTTCTAACTATTTTCAGTTTGTATGGATTTTAAAACAAGTAGTATTTTTTGTTTTATCGGGACTATAGGTTTTATAAATAATTACCACTTAAAAGGATTTCTATTTAGTGATGACAGTGTGTAATCTAACTCTGACAGCGATGATTATGCTCCACTAAATTAATATTATTGGAGATGATAATGCATTGGACAGGAGTACAGCTACCTACTACAATATATATGTGCACTGCCTTATTAAAATATCCCTTACCGAAAAATCTTCTAGTAAATGTAAGGTAGATACACAGAAATTATTGTACATTATTTGTAAAATCATTTTTATTATTTGTATAATCTTGACATCTGATACCATAGTATGTTCAAAAAATACAAAAATATGTTTCAAGGATTGGAATCTATCTCCTTCTTAAGGTCTCAAAAAAATACTTTTACATAAGATTAAGTGGGCACAAAATTGAAAATCTTAACAAAGAATAGCCACCAAGGGTTAGCTAGAGTCTAACCTGCAACAGAACAACTGATACCACCTCAAGTACAAGATAAACTACTGACACTGTACCTTTAGCAGTAGCCATGTCGATGACACAGTCAACTCGGCCGGTACAGGGATGGTGTTGTACTAGTTGCCTGCGAGCCGCACACTTGGCCTTGTTCTCTGAGTCCACCAGCAGTATGCGTGACCGGGCGCGCTGACCAGGCCCACATCGTGCACTACAGGGTGACCATTCTGACCACTCTGTTGTGGGACATTCAGGGTCAGGCTGCAAACAAACTACCATTTATATATACATGCCTATGGACATGAAGTACGTTTGAGACAAACTCAAGAGATTTGAAATCTTAAATATTCATTCTGGCTCAGTCAAGAGAGACATTCTTACAAAACAACTAATCTTGAGATTTTGTATTTTAACTTGTTTAAACATTTTACAGAACAGTTGAAAATACCTTCATATATTTTGAAGCTTACATTTAAAACAATATTTTATTTTCCTTTACTGCTCTACTAACTGTTTCTTCCGCGTGTTTTAAGGATTTGAACAGCTGCATATTTAAAGTTATTGGCTAAAATCAACTCTTTATTTTCACATGCATTGGATTGGTTAGTTTGACTACATGTGTTTTGTTCTCTACAAAACTATTTGATTAAGAAACATCATGAGAAAACAGTATGAGTGATGGTGTTGTGAATTGTGGGGGAAGTTTACAGATGGCCGAAATAACATGCTCCGATTTCAGGGTCCCAAAACCTGGTATATCTCTCTGTGACTATCACTTATCTCAGGAGTGTATAGAGTGTCATTTAAAAAGAATATGCCGATGATGTCCCAGTTTTTCAAAATAGGACATTGCGTACAAAGCTGCAGGTATCTGCTTAGTCTACCAATAAAGTTAAAATGATTACAAATTGCAGTCAATGGTACCTAAATAAATTAAATTTTCCATACGAGATTGCCATAATTGTTTTGATAAATGTTAAAATTTTCATATATTGAATTTTTTTAATGAACGTCATTTTAAAACTTACATATCAATGTAACAATTATCATGGTTGTATAAAACATAGTATTTATCTAAAAACTGTTGTAATAATAAATATTTTAACCCCGTTGAACACTGTTAAATAACTCTCCCTTGTATATCATACTGTCATAATATAATAAAATATGGAACTGGAGCAGAATACTGCTGCCCACCATCTTACAAAGTCAGTTTGTATTAACAACAAGAATTTTTAATGTTAATGATAGAATAACACAGAAATATAAACATAATTAAATCCAATTTAGCCATGTTTCTTATAATATGAACAGTTATAAAAGAAATGATGTAAGTTATTTAATTATTACGTAAACTAAGGAAACATGTTACTTTGGATATGCTAGTTCTTACTTAGTACGCTTTTTTCCATTCCCAACTCAGACAAGGAATTACTTTATGGGGAATAGGATTTGCATAAAAAAAGTCCTTAAATGGTAAAAATAGGCATTAAGAGCAATAAAAAAATGTTCCAGAAAGAGAATCTTGTGTGCCAATTTTCAAAGAACTAAACATAATGACCCTTCTAAGCCTGTAATATATACTGTTGTCTAGTCCAGTGTTAAAGAATTTTTAAGTAATGTTATAACAAAAAATATATGCTTGAATGAATCTCAGTAAAACGAGAATAAAGTCATTCAGATTGTGATGAAAATGAAATTATTTAATACGTTTGAACACAGCACATTCTCCGATGGATTTTCGCTGCATTATTCTCTTCTGCTTCCATAAAACAAATAATACTCAATTTAATTTGGTGAGAGTGTCAGTAGATGTGGCCATGTTCAAGCAACTGTAGCTCAATGTTAACTGGCTACTTGGACTCGGTAGTGACTAATGTTGTAGTGAGGAAGATGCCCAATGGTTTACTGCGCACACCGCAGACTTGACACTTGTCTGACCATCATAGCGTTAGACCGAAAGTTGGAAAGAAAAACGACCCTCACATCATAAATGGTTAGGCAAATTTTATTCCGTGAATGAGTATTTGGCCAACACCAGTACTTTAAGTTTTTACGTACAATTACTGTTTTCATTGTTTTAAGCCACCTATTTTGTTACCTGTTATTTATTATTAAAGGCCATTTTTTATTTTGGTTTCATGTTCCAGTTGTAGAAATGTCATATTAAACATAAGAAATGAACTATTGACATAATGTTAGTATGTTGTGATAATCGAGGGAACACAGACGGCACGGAGTGAAGTGCTGCTCTTATCAAAGGACAATCACAAGCTGGACCGATTTTACTTTATTTTCATGTTTTTATTTTTGTTGCCCTGCCACGCTACTTGAAACTGTGGCAGTGTAAATTCCATTTATGTAATTTGTAATTTGAACTTGTATTTTTGATGGAATAAATTATTATTCATTATATATTATGTTTGTGACTTACATAATACGGTTTTATTTTTAGAGATTTTATGTAAAACAGTATTTTAATTCATTATTGCCTTTTTATGTTAGATATTGTTATTAACTTTTTATCTATATTTATGGTTTTATTAGGTTTATTCTAATACAACAGACTTATATATATTGCACCATAATTTTACTTCCTCATCCCACATTTAGTGTTTAAAGACAATAAAAATCTTGATTCTTAATACACGATTCATTACATTACAGGTAATTAAAACCCTAAATCGTATTAGTATTAGTTTACCTCATCAATATTTTTCTGATACAGTTTCATTTTGTGATATAATTCGATTGATGAATTTATAGAATCTACATTGTATCTTTTCTCAATGGCCTTATTAGAAATAACAATCAAAAGTGAGAATTTTCTATACAATTGTGATAACCATTTAAAAAATGTTGTAGACAAAAGTATAGTCAGTAGAACCCTGCACACAGCCAACAGGATGACATAAACTACACAACACAACAGTATTGTATATTCCTCAGGTAAAAAAAAACAATATGCTCATTTAATTGAGGTTTTATGGGGTTTGTTTTTACTGACATTATGTGGTTCTTTTTGTTAGGGGTTCACATTTGTTGTCCATAAGTCCACAGTGTGTTATGGTGATTGCTATAACAATACTCCACAAATGCTTATATAAACTCACAAGTTCCTCGTAGGTACAAGGAGGCTCTATACACTGCTCCTTCTCTACGACTGCGACATGAGGACATTTCTTGCTGCCCATGCGCTTAAGAAAGTGACGAGTCCGCATCCTCAGCCCCTCGCCACAGGTCGCTGTACAGTCCGACCACGGCTCCCAAGCGCTCACAGCACACAAACTCGTCATCAATTGGAGACACCTCTTCCTCATCCCCTCTACAAGGATAGTGTCAGGACATTAAATGAAATTTTTCAGCATTTCATTAGGGCAAGTATTGCTTAGTTGCTTCCAAAGTGTTTAGAACACAACTTAAATGTATTTAAATCAATATTTTTTTGAATACAGGCAAGCATATCTTAATAGCACTAGTTTTTAACTTTTACAAGAAAAATTACTTTTGTTCATTACTTATTACTATTATTATTTGTATTATTCTCCCTATTTCACTCTTAAATTTGATAACAACTTATTTATTCACAGAACAGTTTTCCAAATGTTATATGAAAAGTTAATCTCTCTTTTTTTTAATCTGCAATAATTAAACTTTGTAAATTTAAAATAATTTACATAACTTGCAATCTTAATTCTGTACATCATTTAAGGCACTATGCTATAAAAAGATTAATCGATCTACTCTGTTTGATCCTTTTATGAGTATGTAAGCTAAATCAAGCACAGAGTACAATGGTGCTACTTTACAGCTTCCGATCTATTGTTATTCATGAATTTCTATGAACAATTGTGAGAATCAATGTAATAATACAATATAGTCTCCTCCTATGTATTGTAAAGGAGTTTGATTCTGTAGTCTTTCTCATTTCATAAATACCTTAATGAACAGAACCCCTTAAAACCTCACAGTGGTTTACATCCTGTTAAAAATTCATTTATTTCAAAAAAATTTAATTTCGTAAAATCTAGAAGTTACCAAGGAATTTTATCAATCTTTTGAATATATTCCCATGCAATTTATTATATAATTATGGAATAAAGACATATTGTAAATTTCAATTAAGAACAAATTTTTGTATAGTTTTTGATTTCTTTAATAACAGAGATAAAAGGAATACTAACGGGCAGAGAGGAGCCTCAGCGACACACATCTCTCTGGAAACCAGCTGGCGGTCACAATTGGCCTGTTGTGCCACTGCAGGCTGTACATAGCTGCGTGTCCGGACACGCAGGCCCTTTCCACATGTCACAGAGCATACAGACCATGGTGAGTACTCTGTTACTCCACACTCCTCTGGAAACATAGTACACTCATTAGACACCAATCAATAGGGCGACAGTCGCTACTGTGCCTGAAAAATCGCTACAGTCTGCAGGTAATTACTTGTTTGGACATGAAGTATCTTGTCACTACTTAGGGCATTTTTTGAGAACACCAGTGAGCATTATAATAAATACTTTTTAACAATTCTAAAAATTAGTAATATATTTGCAGAAGTAGGTATACCTGATTGTAAAATGAAGTAAAATGAGACAGAGCAGTCTTTGACTATTATCATCTCATTTGGTTATTTGTTAGAATTTTACTGTTGGACACACAATGAATGATTTTAAAAAATAATAAAAATTAACATAATATATTGACAAGGCCATGCCATCTACCACTAAAAAAATTAAATAAATATTTTGTTTTTTTTTAAGCGACAGATTAAGAAACAGAAAACATAGATAATACAATGATATACCTTTGATGTATTTAACCTGTTGACGAGTGCCGCAAAACATACCCAAATGAGTACGCACGGCATTTTCCGTTGCAGACTAATGACAGTCAGTTCGTTCTCACTGACTTACTGTGACGTCTAGCGGAGATTTTTGGAACTTTTCAGTTGTTCCTAATAGTGTTGCTGTACAGTGTTTCTAGTCCTGTATCGTGGTGGCACCTGGTGATAATTTTTAAAACTATTTTACGGAGGCGGGACACAAGACCCGCTACGCCTCCAAGGTCGCCATTTTATAAGGCCACTCCCCCAGAATGACACAAAGAAGCGTAAACTACTCAATCAGTGCTATGTGTGCAAACACACCACTCGAACTGAACAAAGAAGAAAAGAAACCAGCTATGAATGTTCAAACATGTGAGGTCGCCCTTTGTATATATCCTTGTTTTGAGCAGTATCACACACAGTAGCAAAGTTTTAAAACAATATTATTGCTTTTTAAACAATCTACAATGTATTTTTATATACATTTAAACTTTAATAAACAAGTTTACTAATGTTTAAAAGTCTTTTTTATTTTACTCCCTAAAAGTCTGTCACTGGTCAATGAGGCACTCAGTATGGACCGTCATAGCCGTCAAATGCTGTGCGCACTCGTCAACAGCTTAATGCTGATGTCTATATGTCATGCCCTTCATATGTTTAACTTGCTGTGATTTTAACCTTATGTTTCATGTTTCTAATACCAGTTAATTTAGAAGTGGTTAAACAAATTTAAATACCACGTAAACACACTCACTTCGATTGGAATCTTCCGAGTTTTCACTGACAGTGACCTTTTCCAGCAGCTCATCCTCAGTCTTGTCACTGCAGGAACGAGGGATGAGATGATCCAGAGTCACATAGAGACGTGCCAGAGGCAGCATATTTTGGCCTGTTGGGTCATAAAATGGGGCCCGCGGATCCTCTGGGTACATGCTGGTTATTTTCTGGATAGGATCTTGTGGCATTGTTGGTGAATTGGGTGACTGCAACATCAAGTGTTATGTCCCACACTATTATTGACTGTGACAATATTATTCAATAAAACTTCTCCAGCCAATGAACAAAGAAAGGCTCACAGATAAACCTGACTCTCTGAAAAATTATTTACAATCATGTAACCTGAACATTGAACAAGAAGAGGAGAACAAATAACTATAAACCATGGTTAAAAAAAGTCTGCACCTGGTAGTTTTACTCAATTGTAAGAAAATAATTATTAAAGGCACAATTATTTGTTCAGTGCTAATAAAGATGCTTGGAATTTGTTGGTAGAAATATCAGAAATAATCTTAAACAAGATAGTCCACTAGATGTTTTTCAAAACTTATTTTTTTGTAATATTCTTAATTTAATCAGGTAATTTCAGAAAAATCTGGCCTTGATATTTTGAGGAAGGTTTATAGATAATGGAAGTGGATCAAAGAATTACCACAAACAGCATGCTAAATGATGGCCAACTTGGCTTCACCACTGGAAAATCAACAACTACAGCAGCGTTCAAGGTAACTGAACTTTCATTTGTTCTAAGTATAGCTTTTGACTGCTCAAGTCATGAAATGCTTCATAAATGGATACATATAGGAGTTTATAAATCTACAGAGAAATTGTTTGAAAAATATGTGGATGGCCAACAACAACTATTAAAATTGAATTCCACTCATAGAAAAATCACTGAATTAGTATCCTGTATTTAAGCCTCTTCCCAGTTCAAATGGGAGTGCCCCAAAGAACAGTGCTACAACCAGCACTCTTAATTTAATTTTTACATAACATGCCTCAGTATGTGGGTGAATTCTGCATTCCATAATGACTAAATCTATTATTGTGTGGACTATCATCAACATATACTTAGCAGTATCATCCTATATAATCTTAAACATTGCCTATCGATACTGCAATGGAAATGACTTCGTTACAAAACCAACCAGATAGCGTTTGAAAGATGAAGATCTGAATTTCAAATTATTCCTGACACATACAAATGGAGACACAAGTTAAGTTTCTGGGCCTGATTAAAGATAACTATAAGAACTGGATCACAATACATTGATACTCTTAAAAAACTGAATACAAGTATATTTATGATAAAACAAATAAAATCACTCAGCAACATGAAACAGTTAGATCAGTCCTTTTCTCTATTTTTTAAACCCAGCTACGATATGGCCTAGCTGTATGGCGGTAGTGATAATAGAATTAGCCAAACAATAATAATAATAATATTTTATTGCCATACAAAATTTTTACATTCATCGACAAAGTCAAAGTACAGCCAGTAGCCAAGTCAAACTTAGTTTACTAATCAAAATGTTAGTGTATATAAACTAATTTACCATAAAGTATTACAAAATAAAAAATTACATAAAGTATTTTTGGTTAAAAACTAATACAAGGTACAGCAAAAAATTCTTCAATTGAATAAAAAGGATTGGCTATAAGCCAACTATAGAGCCTATTACAAAAAACATTTCTTGAATATTTATTTACTAACTGAGACAACTTATTATAAATTTTCAATGATAAAACCTGGTGACTATTAACTGATTTATCTAGCCTACAGAAATTAATTTGTAGTAAGCCTACTTGGCTTACTCCTCATATTATAATTGTGACTGGCATACTTTATAGTACTAGGGTTGCGAAAGGTATACAAAACCAAGTCATACACAAACAAATTAATAATAGTTTGAATTTTTGACTTAATAAATAATGGTCTACAATGTTCTAAAAAATTGGCACCACAAATGATTCTGATAACTTTTTTTTGCAAAATTAATATTTCATTTATCCTGCTGCAGTTTCCGTTAAAAATATTATAAACCGTACCTAAGAATTGACTGAAAGTAAGAAAAATACGCGGATCTAATATAATTTTGTTCAATACGGCTAGTAAGCCTTTTCATTAAGAAGATAAACCCTAGACAATTTTGAGCTAGCTAATATAATCAATGTGAGGTCCCCAAGATAGATTTTTATCAATTTGTACTCCCAAAAACTTTACTTGATTAGAAAATTGATCAAAATTGGTATTAATATTAATATCAAAAGGTCTTAAAGTAAAAATTATGTTTTGGGTTTTTTCTTCATTCAAAAGAAGAAAACCGTTTGCCTTAAACCCAACCCGATGCCCTATCTAAAGCACTTTGTGCCAAGACATTAAGAGTATCGATATTTGAATTGATGTTAACAAATGTATCGTCTGCATACAGGATTGTTTTACAATTTATAAAAGCTGGTAGGTCATTAATAGAAATTAAAAAGAGCAAAGGACCTAAAAACCGATCCCTGAGGGACACCATATTTAACTGAAACTTCCTTTGACCAATCGCCATTTACTAAAACCTTCTGCTTACGCTCAAAAAGGTATGATCTAAAAAATTCCATCTGCAAATTAAGAACTCCATAGTATTTCAATTTGAACAATAATTCTGAGTGATTCACACAGTCAAAGGCTTTGCTCAAGTCACAAAGAGTAGCCCTAGCAAAACCCTTACTTTCAAACGCTAGTAGCACTTCATGCACCAGCTTATCTATGGCATCTACTGTGGACTTACCTTTTCTAAAAACCAAACTGAGAAAGACTTAAAAGATTGTTTTTTTCAAAATAACTACTTAACTGATCAAAAACTAAAAGTTCAAATACTTTGGATATTACAGGAATAACTGAAATTGGCCTGTAGCTCTCAGGTTTTTCCTTTGATCCTTTTTTAAACACTGGACTAATCCTTGAAATTTTTTAATTCATTAGGAAATATATTCCTTCTGAGAGACAAAGGTTGTAAAGCAGCAGGATAACGGTATAGATAGGTTATAAATGATTTTCTTTAACAAATTATTAGACATTAGGTATACATCATTACAATCAGAGTTTTTTAAACGCTTAGTTGCTTCAATTACATCGAGTGGTGTTATAGTATTCCATGTGAATTGTACATTCGGGACAGGTATACCAGTGGATGCAAGCAACTGCTCAGAGCTAGTAGGAGGAAAGCCTATGCTGTTTTTAATGGTCTCAACCGAATTAAGGGAAACAATTATTAAAAGTATCGGGGCATATTAATGAATGAATTTTTAAGACTTACATTGCTATCACTATTATTGCTTTTAATAATATTCCATGCTGTTCTAACACTTGTTTACTACTCCCTTCTATGACACTTGTGTTATATTTAATTTTGGCTTCTTTAATGCTTTTTCTGTAATGGTGCTTTAAGTTATTGTATGTCTGTTTTGATTGCATGGAATTCCTGATGTTATTTTTTACTAAACTGTCTAAGAAAATTAATCTATTTTTTCATGACAGCTAATTCATTATTGAACCAAAGGTTATTACTTTTATTATAATTATTGGTATTTACTTTTACTGGTTTAGAGAGATAGTTAATGTTATTTGTTTTTAATATATTTAAAACTATGGAACCAGACATTCTGAGCGTCAAAAACATTAGGGCTCATAATATTATTCCAATCATATAGCACCCAATCTGTCTGCTAACTCGCATATATTTTTTGTTTTGGCAAGATAATTTTAAAAAGAGGCATACTACACGATACGTTAGATTGATTAGGATTGATATTCATTTTAAAAGTAAGACCACAGTGGTCTGAAAACGGAAAATTAAAAATACTACAACTAAGATTATTATTTTTATGGGAATTTACAAGAATATTGTCTAAACAGTTATTTCCTCGGGTAGGCTGACTATTTAGGTGATAAAAGTTATACTGTCGCAAAAGATTAAGAAATTGCTTAGAAAAATTACTACCCTTAGTTACATCAAAATTACAATTAAAATCACCCCCAATCACAGTTGACAGTGACTTAATACCACATAAGCTGACAAGATATTGACTATTTAATCTTGAAAAATGTCTCATCCTGAAGAGTGTGTGTACATTTTTAATAAATATATAAATTAGTGTTTATCTGGATTTTAGTCTTTAATGAGTAATGAAGACCACATAGAAATGAAACACAACTCAAAAATATGATAAAAGCTACTGGTTTATCTTTACACGTTGGGCCAGTGTTGTTATTAATGTTGTCATATTTCCCAGAAAGAGTTACAAATAACAAATACATGCGAAAATGAAGTTGACTAAGTGCAACACTTTCCGCGTATCCAAGGCAAAATCTGGAGGCATCATTCAATACCTTGGTTTATTGTAATTAGT
>NW_025782230.1:0-63559 GCF_021130785.1 Homalodisca vitripennis
TGATCTATGAATATCTTTTCAAAAGGTCTTGTAACTACTTCCGATGCAAGTTTACCCACTCTAGAGTTTTGAGCCTGCTTGGAACGTTGACAAATTTGACATGATCTTACTCGGTCTGCTATTATTGTATCAAGTTTTTGGGCCCAAAATATTTTAAGAATACGCTTTTGTGTCTTTTTAATGCCCAAGTGAGCTGCAGTTGGGGACTCATGATAATATTTAATAACCATATCGATGAGTTTGTAAGGTAATACCACTCTAGGTGTATGTCTGTCCGATATTTTGTACATCAACACTCCCTGACTAAGTTGATAGTTAGTGGGCCTATTACTCGACTTTATAATCTTTAAGAGATCAGGGTCTTCACGTTGATGAGTACCAATATCTTTAAACATTTCTGGGAATCCTGCCAAGAGTGCCACTTGTGGTAAGGTGGATGGCTTTTCCGATGAATTATTTGCGTGCACTTCAGTTGGTTCACTGTTTTCGAACAGGCGCGATAAACAATCAGCAACTACATTATCCGATCCTTTGATATGTTGTACTTGAAATTTAAACGAATTTATAAATGTAATCCAGCGAGAAATTTTTCCAACTTGACGTGGGTGGTTTAAAAGCCAGGATAATGCCGAGCAATCCGTCTGCAAAAGGAATTCCCTATGTTCAAGATACTGTTGGAATTTGGAAAAGGCAAAGACAACAGCCAGGCATTCAAGTTGAAGAGTGTCATAATTTTGCTCATGCTTGTTTAGTGGTCGCGAAGCAAATGCCACTGGCATCAAGTTGCCATTATATTCTTGGCTGAGTGAAGCACCTAAGGCGGAGGTTGATGCATCGGTTTGTAAAACAAAAGATCGATTAAAATCCGGCATTTTCAAAACTGCATTTGATGTCAAGGCTGTTTTTAAAGTTTCGAATGCGGATTGTTGTTCAAGCCCCCAGGTAAATTTTACGCCTTTCTTCTTTAGACTATTAAGTGGTTGCGCTATTTTTGCAAATGATTTAATGAATTTAGAATAAAAGGCTGTCATACCCAAGAATCTATTTAGCTGTTTCAAGTTTTTAGGAGCGGGGAACTCAACTATTGGCTTGCACCTATCCGTGTGAATCGTCACGGTATGATTGGCAAATGTGTGACCTAAAAATTGGATGTGATTTGCTGCCAGGGTCATTTTATCTGGATTGATGGTTAATCCTGCCTGCCTTAGCCGATTTATGACTTCTCGGAGATGGCACAAGTGCTGATCAAAAGTACCGTTTGTGTATATGCACAAATCATCGAAAAAAATTGAACACATATTTGTATTTTATATCTCCAAAAATTTGATCAATTAAACGTGTTAGGACTTGAGAGCCGGTTGCAAGACCGAAAGGCAGAAAATTGTACTCAAATTGCCCGAAAGGTAGAACAAAAGCTGTATATTTCTTTGAGTTCTCTTGTAAAGGGACCTGTAAATATGCCTGATTTAAATCCACCAAACTAAAGAAAGTAGCTTGCCCTAAGTGCTGGAAAGCAGATTCTATAGTTGGCATGGGAGTTGCCTCAAGATCTATTAATGAGTTAAGCTGTCTATAGTTAATTACCATGCGCGTTTTTCCGCCTTTCTTTGGTACTAAAAATGCTGGCGACGCATAGGGAGACATTGATGGTCTAATCACTCCGTTGGCCAATAAATGATCCACATGTTCCTTGATTGCCTCCATTTTAGGTGGAGCAAACTGATAGGGCCTATTTCTAACGATTGTATCAGAATTTAATTTGATTTGATATTCGACCAAATTTGTACGGCCTAATTTAGTAGTAATTGTTTCTGGAAATTCATTTACTAGTCTTAACAGTTGGTCCGCTTGATCAGATGAGAGGTTTTCCCCTAACTTAATTGGACATATTGTTGTACTTGGTAATTCAGCTGATTGAGCGAGATACAATGACCGAAGGAGTGCCATATGGAAAAGTTAATGTTTTATTTGCCATATTAATGATCACCCTAGTTTTAGTTAGAAAGTCACAGCCCAGAATAATTGGCATTGGTAATTCTGAGGCGACAAGAAAAGGAAAATCCCAAGACAAGTTTGAAATTTTGAAGTGTAATATAACCTTTAAATTAAATATTATATTTTGTCCCGAGGCTGAAATGGCTGACTCATGTATGGTTGAAACAGATTTTATCACCCTTGGTATATTCTTTAAATTCTGAAAACAGGCATTCGATATAATGGAGAATGAAGAACCCGAATCTACCAAAGAATTAATGATTAACTTGCGAAAAGTCAAAGGAACTGTACAAAACTGAACTCCCGGGAAAGAAGGAGCTTGAGCCGACTTGGTGAAAGGTGTCTTCACTGCTGGCTTGATTTTATCAAAAACGGGTGGTTAAAGTTAGAAGAGGGGATTCTCCGCCCATTAGAACCCTCTTTTGTAGTTTAAAAACCCACGTTGAGATTGATTTCTGGAGAATTGATTATATAGTTGATTCCTATTGTTTGTATTCATATTTTGAAAAGGAGGTCTATGTTGAGTAAATTGTCCCGATTGACTGCGGCGGTTATGAAAACTATTTTGCTGATCTTGTATGGGATATCGATTATAAGTTACATTGCCTCTCCCTATTTGTCTATAAGACTGGTTTAGTTGACGTCCACCATGGACCTGTGGTCCAGTTTGTTGATAATACTCCGGTGAATTTAAATCTTGTGTGAGCCGGTTTTCCGTATTTTGAATTACTTGTAATCGGGGGGCTAAGCTCAACAATTCAGAAATGGTGGCTGGAGCCGGAAAACCCGCTAATCGAGCTCTGGTTTGAGGGTTTAATTCCTGTAATGACAATTTCAAGCATCTCCTGGGGTGAAATAGCCGGTATAAGCAATTCTGCTAACGGTCTGATATCATTGATAAAACTAACCAGTGTTTCATTTGGTTTCTGGGTTCTATATATAAGTTCGACCGTGGCCTGTTGACGAGCTCTAGTAGGCAGAAAAAGTATCGAGTACGGTGGTAATTAGACTTTCCGGATTCTGTTTTGATGAAATAGCTTGTAGCCAGATATTTCTTAATTGACCTGTAGTTTTAGGTAAAATTGCTAATATGACGCTGTCTGGATTAGCTAAATTTAGCATCAAAATTTCCCTAAATTTTATAACAAAAATCGAGTAGTTTTCTAATAACTATTCCATCAAGCGATGGTAAAGCTGTAATTAAATCAGTTAACACAGAGGGCAACATTGCGCGTGATGTCGAGGGTGACGGTGAAGTCCCCTGCATCTGTGACAAGGCTGACGCAATTTGGTTTCCCACAGCGGTTGCCGTTGTGTGGACTATTTTGCATCCAATCGGTTACGGGACTCTGAATGTCTGTGGTTGTATGGCTAGTAGACGACTCTGTTGGATTAAGAACAGTTGCTTGACAGTTGGCTCCACTGATACGCTCTTTTAGTAGAACACGATTGTTCTCTAATTTAGATGCTGGAGTTATTCCCCAACATAAGCACTGTTCTTTGGCCTGAGATGCATTTAGTAGATTTACCCAAGCCAGTCCTTTAGGGCGTTTTTCCCATTCATACGGTGGATCAGTGACACTAACGTCTTCTTTGAGGATATCTTCGCACTCTAACATCTTATTTATGCTTGACTCAATATAAATAAATTATATCAATTACTAAATTATATCAATACTAATATCACAATACTATTTATTATGTAAAGATGGAGGGGTATTCAGTACCATTGTAACCATAAGGGGGTTTACCAATTAATATTGTTGTATGTTTCACTTTTACTATATATTTGTTATTAATTAATTACTGCAATAATTGAGTGCTTCATTTGATAGTTCAATTTTATTATAGTGGCCAATTATTTTAAGCGTAATATTCAATTGGACAGATAAAAAATTATTATATTTAGTAATATTATTACTTAAGGCTTATATATGCATCATATTTTATCTTATGGATACCCTTTTATTACTTACTGGCATTAAAGTATTTTTTTTACAGAAAACATAACAACAGTCTGTATATTAAACCTATGAAACATTTTAATTCAGTTTTAAAATAACAAGTCTATATTCTATTTTTAGCTGGTTTTAATAACTGGTTTCAAGAGTTTTTTTTTAAATATATCTTTCAATAACATTGTTTAAAAGTAGAAACCCTTCATTGTTAAAATGTACGCTGTCTAGTCTGTCCGAATGTGGGTAAAATTTATGGAATAACTTTCGATTATAAATGACCGTGGGAGTAGGAACAATAATGTTGTTTACCGACTTCAATGAAGATAAAAACTGGTTGAAGGCATTTAATTTATTAACTGTGTGATTGCACCGTTGAATACGAGGATAAACCGGAAGCTGAGAGATTAGAATGTGTAAATTTGGACATAGCCGTCGAATGCATTTCAATAGAGCTACAAATTGTTGCTTTAAAATGTCAACAGGCGTGGCGTTCAGAATATCATTTGTGCCGATCAGCAGGAATAGAGGGTAATCAGAATTTAAAAAAGGTCGCTGTGATTTGATTTTATCTTTTAAATCACATACTTTAAGTCCGGAAAAACTAAAATTTGTCTCAACCTTTAATTGTGAACTTTTGAACTTACTTAAATAGAAAAAATAACGTCGGGCTAGTGAGTCACCCATTAATTGAATTACGTGAGAATTATTCATTTAATTTATGTAAGAGCGAGGCGTAGGGCTTTCTAAAAATAGGAGGCAAGAAATATATTAAATTGCATGAGTTATACCGAGTCTAAAATATATTAATTTTAGTTAAAGACAAATCTCTATAACGGGTGCGAATAAGCCATTGTTTTAAATAAAACCATTCATTACCAACAGTATGCATATATACAAGAGATATTTCAAACACGCAAATAAACAGGAAAATCTATAATGTTTAATTTTTAATTTTTATTAACTGTTGTATCATAACTTTACTCGACTTATCGTATAAGTTAATTACTTTTTTTAACCCAGTGAAAAAAAATATCCAAAGTTTCAATATCTACAGATTACATATAAATAAGAACAATAATTATTTAAGTATGTACTAATTAACATGTTACAATTTTAATTCAATAATTCAATTGATTTCAATACTTTAAATAACTCTCAAACATAACTTCCACTTTCTCAAGTGTTTCCTGTCCGAGATTTTCTCACGATAATATGAAAGACCAAAGTTTGAAATGAGTGTACTAAATAAATTAAGTAAACTCAAAGCATGTTGTAAAATCCCAGCAGAAGGCAAACAATAGGGGCCAACTTCCGGTACTGATAATAAAGCGATAAGATTATATTTATTTCCAGCAACTATACTACCGCACCATCAGTTAACTTACCTTTTTAAATCTTGGTTAAGAGGATATAACTAATGTAAGCTTTATTGCTATTATAGAGAGAAGTAATATAGAACTTGTACTTACTAATATTGTAGCATGTTGTAGCTCTGAAAATAACATACTGAATTGCAGATATTTATGAAACATAGGGATAACGGACAAAAATATATGGTATTTACCAGTATAATATAACTTTACCCAACTTTAACTGACTACACCCCATCCTGGAACCAAAATATAATATGAACTGATTTTGCTAGTGGTTTTAAAATTATATCGAATGAATAAAAGTTATAATTTTGATCAATATTAATCTAAAATAAAGTTTTATTGGCCTAATAGATACGATTAAATATACTTCAATAAGAGCTATAATTTTGAATGTTTTCAATCAACAGAATAGTATGAAAATACAATATTGTAGCTTGATATTGCCGTTAAAAACATACCTCCCAATTTATATGTGAAATTTACTCCTGTAAATGGTATTAACTGTTATAATCATTAAAGATCGATTTTTTAAAACACGGAAACTCTAAAATAATCAAGTATGGTTTGAATTAAAGAGACCTTATTGACTGCTAATGTAATAAACGTATCATCAATGTATAAATTAATAAATAGTAATAAATGTATCACTAGTTAATTAGTAAAACTAGAAAACCAGCCATCTAGTATCCAATATCTATTATAATAAGATGATGATTACTGTTGTAATAAGATTAAATTATATAAAATTTAGTGTTTTCCAAAGCTTGCTTGAATAAAACACACCGTGTAGTGGATATGGGAAAGAAATAAATTTGTGAAAGTGAGCATTTACTGGTTTGAAAAGTATCCTGACATTTACTTATTTTTTTACATTTTATGTAATTTTATGCATTTTTTTGGTATTTTTATAGGTTTATTTTGGATACTTGAAATAAATTTAGCTCAATCCAGTTGTATTCGTTTATATAGATCTATGCAAACTTTCACAACAATCGCAACTCTGTATTCTTATAGACTAGCAGTACTGTCTGTATATGTACTTATTCAAGCATAGCTGTTGGAATTGAAATTTTGATTTAATTTGAAAATATGCCATTTGAACAATTGTTTTACATTAATTACATATGTGACTATTAGAAGTATTACCAAATATAAACGAATTTAAGTGTTGATATTTAATATTTCATATGTTTGCAAAATAAAAGTTTATTAGTACCAATGTAAACAAAACAAATTTTGAAATGTAATTACTTTTGTTATAATTCCAATTCCCCACTTTTATTAGTTATATACTCGTATATATGTCTATTAAAATATGGCCGAAAACTTTCCAAAATAAATCATTCATAATTAATATGTTTTGTAATGCAAAATGAAAGGTTTTTTAATATTAATTTCAACAAAATAATTTTGAAATGTAAGCCAATTCTCCATTGTCGGCGTGGTGTCGGCAGCGTTGGAAACTAATTATATCGATTATTGTATTATAATCAAAGTAATGAAATACATAAAGATCGTAAGTATGGCTAAATAATTTAATTGCTGGCAGGAGATAATATTGTTATAAACACTAACAACACGGCAATTTAAAAGGCAAACTAATTAATGCTTCGCGATAATAATAATCTGTTGATAATAAAATATTCCTTAAAATAAATAGATTGACATTACCTTGTTTAGTAATAAGTGTAGAACATATTCAATTTATAAAAGTTATATAATGGCGAATGATTTGTTTTAGGTTCTATTAAAAAAGAATTTATTTAAGATTTGGAAATGAAGTATTAAGAATTTAGTTAACCAAAGATTTTGAAAACAGATGTAAAATAATTTGATTCAATAAAATTTATAGTTTTCGCTCTGCTACCAATTGTGAAGATTAGGATGGATTTTTTGGAAGCAACGTGTCACCGCGCAGGACTAGGCTTGTACCCGCCTGCACGATGAAGACCGTGGAGCGACCATAATCCTAATTACACAATATTCTCCTGCCAGCTTTGATAAGAATTTTAAGTTGTAATTTAAGGACCAAACACTAAAAGTAAATCGTAAAACAATTCAATAACCGCCAAAGATAATCTACACTTACCGACACCAATTTACACATACCGACACGAATGTACACATACCGACACCAATTTACACATACCGACACGCCGACCTACCATTACGACCAAACCCGCCCCGACATACTAACAATTTAGAATTTACAATTACCCCCCTATAATTTTTCCGGCACCTAACCCCCCCCCCTTGATTATTAAAATCAATCCATAGTGTAACACATAATACAAAACACAACAATAATTAAGACTTGCGCGACAGGTAATATTTCCGTCACCGCCACTCGCCGATCAGACGTCCTCCCTGCTCCCTGACTCAATCTAGACTCCTCCTTATCGGACCACCGGTCCTCCATCCGCACGCGGCTTATCAGAAAGACCGGTTCTAATCGTTGATTCGGCGGTCTGATAAATGTGGTGGGCAGTCACCACAAGGTCTTAAGAGGAACCATATTGGAGAGTAGAATACCGCATGGAAATACATTTGTATACGAAATGAGTACGACTGTAAGGCATGTGATAATTTTACTTTATTGTATCTAATGAGTTACCACAGTGCAGTCGACCTGTATTAAAAAACATAAGTAAGACAACTATGGTGATTATTTGTTATGGTAGATTGTGGCGCCAATAATGAAAATGGAAGCGGCGGCTACTATGTGAGCTGGTGTAATCATATTCCCGAGTACCATGACCATCAGTTGTAATCATGACTATTGCTTCATGTTCATACATACATCCCATACCATAAACATTAATATCATAATGCAATCTGTCAATCCACCATATATTAATCTCCGACTCTTTTACTTTAATTTGTTATCTATTAATCACTCAAAAATAGAACCTACTGGAACATGTAATCATGTATTATTTGTACGCTTAAAGTCAATCATTGATAAAATTCCGATATACCAGATATTGAAATTAATGTGGACTAAAAAATAAGATTTTTGTTAAGAAATAAGTTTTGGATTTGTTACTTACAAACCGTATGCAATATAACAAAATTATACGATCTGTTCAAAATAATTTTACTGAAAATTCTATCACGCGTGAACAATATTTGGCTTACAGATAATACCAGTGTTTTAGACATCTTAGAAACAGAAATAAATTTAATTATTATTGCGATAGAAAATTGTTCAATAATACTAAAACTACCATTTTCTAACGAAATCTTTCAAAATAAATCCATTCCTAAAAATTTCAGAAACAATTTAAAATCCATCATAGTAGGTTTTTGGTTGTAGCTTTAAATAAAATACAGGTTCGCTTTTGCGTACGTTTTCTGATTTACTGAATATGGACTATTAAATTAGTTTGTTTTCGAGGTCAAATTATTCAAAACGTAAAAATTAAATCTATACAATATATGCTTATGAAATCTACTAGCATAGTGAGTTCGTTTAAATAATCACATATCTATTTATAACCATAGATTAACTGTATTTTGTAAGATTTTTATCCAAATTACAAGGTGTAAGGGGTAGCAATAAAAAAAATTCTCTATCGTTTTAACAATTTGGATGTCTACTTTGAAAAAAATAGCGATAGTAAAATTCTTTCGTCGCCAAAATCTTTAGATGCACCGACCTTTAAAATATTATATATGGTGACGTGTGTTTGCATTTGAAACTTTTGAAATCAAACACGGGACCGCCTGGTTTTGGCACACATTATATTTTTATAGAGTTTAAATTATTCCTAACAATTTATTTACTGTTGATTAGTGATAAATCCGCTAAAAATACATGTCTGCCAATTTTCCGCTTGACATTTCAGTTAAGTTGACTGAAACACCTCGTAAACTGATTTTCAGATCAACCGGCTAAAATCTTCAGTGGTTGAACTTTAATTTTTAAAGTATACTACAAAATAAAATTTTTCAAATTATAAATATCTTACAACCCTGTGCCAAAACTTTTTAATAAGAACGTAGATCGTGTTACATATCAAATTAAAGGTTACTGAACAGAAATATTTAAAAAAAATTCAAACCTTCTTTCTATCTCTTCTAGTGTATTAGCTAATTAAAAAAATTTATTTTAATAAGATTAAAGTTTTCTTCTTATTAATTACTAAAATAATAATTCGCTCTATGTTTTTTAGTTAGGTGGTTCAAAACCTACTTTTTAAAACTCTCTTCGAGAAATTAATATCCAACTGATAAAGATAGCTTATTTATTCTTCATTTTAATTTGTATAATTTTTATGTAGAAATTATAAAATTCAAGTAAAATTGTACACAGCCTTTAACACCATTACGAATTAAAATAAATACATATGTTTTTTATACAACATTTTAATAAATAAAATTCTTATAAAATATTGCGTAAAAACTAAACATTTTAAACACAAATATATCAAGTACATACAATTCAGTTATCCTTTAAAATCACTGCATAATTTACTACTCTCTTGGTAATTGAAAATTCATTAGGTTATAGTCGATGAAAGAAAAGCCACAGTGAAGTGTTTTTGTGAGAATATAATTTATTCATGTTAATGACATTAGCCCTTGTTCTAGGCCGGTGTTCCTTACAAAAGTGTATTATGCAAATTAGGTTTAAGGTTTTATCCCAAGACGCTGACCTTTGCTTAAAGTTTCTTATTGACAATGATGATTTGTGACATGTTTATGACGCTAGGTGTCTTTAGGCCATGATAATGCACAAAAATACAGTAAATATGTGGCTATAAACTTACTAAAATCATGTATCCAACTGTCAACGTCAAGAGTACTCAACAAGGCATACGCTTGAGGACCAAAGGTGACTGCAACGAGCACTAAACATGTCACCACTGAATAAAACCAGTGTAGGAAACACCAAATCATTAAAATAACCGTGTGTAACCCACAGGCGACGGTAAAGGACTGGTGGAAATCAAAATGGACACTTCTCAGCGCTGCAGGAATCGGAAGCAAGGAATATAAGGGGGACGTTTGGGATGGAAGGAATGGAAAGCAGCCGCTTTTGGCTTAATTTTTCACCAAGAAGGTTCAATTGATCCCAACACCGACAGTTGGAAGTTGTTCTTTTTGCCTTCTTTTGACACAATGATACCTTTTGGAATGTTATAAAACATTTTAAACTTTTTAAAAATATTTAACTAATTTTATCAACATTTTTTTAAAGTGTATGCACGTTGGCATAACATTAACATTATATTAAGCCTGAAAATCACCAATCTTTACTTTTTATTTTCATAATTTTTTCAGCATTGTATAAGCTGATGCCATTCAATAACGTATATACGTTTGAAAACTTCAGAGGTAAATACCGAATGTCTATCTGTAATTACATCAATTTGTAAGTCGTAAATGTGCGAATGTAAAATAACATGTAATACGTGTATTACATTACGTTAACTTAACGTACGGTTAAAGAAACGAGGATTATTAGAAATCTTTATGCATTACAAAGCTATCATGGTGGGAAGGGTTGATTGAATATGAAATTTGAGTTTACCTCCAGTTAATCCAGAATCTCGAACGTGACGATGTCACAGACTTCATTCTTGAAATGTGAGATGGGAGATTAAAAAAAGCCGTTAGCGACAAAGGAACTAAAATGAACTACTTCCATTATGTCGACATGAGCTACACCTAAGCTACGAAATACAGTGTAATATAATTGAAGAGGTATTGTCTCATCAGGCGTACAATTAAATTCACAAGATGTTTTAGATACGATCATTAAGCACGTTCAACCGAGTTTTCTAAACTGTCACAGTCGTGTAAATTGAAAATTGTAATTGAAATGCGTTTGTAAAGGATATTCACATGGTGCTTACTTCCTCAACACACAAGAAAGAGCAAACATAATATCCTGTGCGTAAATAGTGCAAACATTTATGTTCCTTATCAGTACAGAAAGTGCCACTCTGCTCGTACAAACATTGCTACAGATATCTCCTGGTGACACTGCACTGCAATCACAGACTGTACAGTCCTTTGTACAGTGATATGAGTGTCCTCTGTGCAAACATTGTCAGTTATGTTTCATACACCTAAACTTTATAGCCATAAGGTTCTAAAACACCTTAGCATAAGACTGCCATTTATTAAAATGGTCTTTTATTTTTCTTAATTTGTTAGCACATCAATATACAATTAGCATTAAAACAAAACTAATCACAGTTATTACACAGTTCTGCACTTTTATGAGAACACCCACAGTATCGTGTTCACCCGATGAAAATATAATATACATTTTACCATGAAATATAATAAGTGAATCTAATTTTTCTATGATTAAAATTATAGGCTATTTTAGTAAGCTATAAGCATTTAGTAGTTACTTTAAAAAAGGCTGATCGATAGGTTCAGTTTACTGTAGAGGACGACTGTTTTAGTGGGTAGTGCTTTTATAATATTAAAAACTTTAAAAGCTTGAACATGAATGAGTATAATTTTCCTGTCCATTATCTGGTAGAAATTAAACTCAGCAGTAGTCTCCTCTTCTTCCTAGGTGACATGCCCGTTATCCCATCTCATAGGATCTCGACGGGTCCCTGATCTTAACCATCCTGACTATTCTGTAACTTAAAAAATAGCGCAAAATTTACCCACTCCATACTTGACAATGTAGAAAGGATTCATTAATAAGTTTAAGTATCCCCTACTAGGCTGTTACAGTTTTGCATTCAATTACTTCTATTGGTTTTCGTGGATAAGGATATTTTCAATGATACTTAACCTATTGAATGAATTATAGAAACTCAGTATTGAAGGGGTAGTCTATAACACTATTGTAGTGCTAAAATAAACTTAATTATAGATTCCTTCAAACATATATGAAGGTATATGAACCAATTATTATTGACTTAATATCCAAGTTTAGTAAATACTTTGCTTTCAGTTTGTATAACCTGTTTGATACATGGATCATCTTGTACTCAAACTATAAGCAAACATTAATACGTTAATACATTACGTAAAATGCTTGATTGTGGCAATAAATAAAAATTCTAACTTACACCACTGTTTTCTGTTCACATCACTTCAAAACATTGGTTAAGCAGTTAATTGTTCTTATATTGCGGCCTCTCTGATTAGAGCCGTCCTCGATGGATAGATGTTAAACTACAGTCACGTCAGCTCAGGTTTACTGTCAACTGAAGGAGACTCTCCTCAGCGCGTCCTAAATATTTCAAGATTTTAAACGTATGATTAAAATATAAAACGAAAACTTTAATATCAAACCTAACACTAGCCCTGAAAGCTCTCATTTCCATCAACTCTGGTTGTTTATCTCAAAGATTGTTAGAGTCTGAGTTACCTAATAGCATAATCTAATACTGAAATAGATTATTAATCTAAGAATGAAAAATATTTGTAATCGTAATTATTGGGCATGATATAATTTCTAAAATGATATATTCTTGGGTTTAAATGCGGGACTAGAGTCTCATAAACAATAATGACACTAAAATTGCTTTATTCATAAGCATCTTTTTGAAATTTACGGGTTTTGGCTGAGCGTTAGCTAAGCCTATCACTCGATAGGCTGGAAAATGTTTAATCTATCTGTCTGTCCACGCGATATCTAGAAAGCAAAAACTGAGCTACAATTTAGAAATTTTGCTTGAAGCTTAATTTTTATATGGATACCACTCGGTTTCCATTCTGCAGTATGGGATTTGACCGAGGGTTGAGGTATGTTTTAACACTGGTCTTATGGGTAACCATACAATAGATTAAGTGAGAATTAAAAAACTATTTTACATCATAACCATTGGATTCAGCCAGGGTTATCATTTAAGCCTATATGTGTTTATTATACAAAATGGGATTACAGGGTTCAGTAAAAGAGAGACATTGAATAGTTTCATCCATAAATATTTTTAAATTTTTTTGTATGCTATAACTGAGATTCTACCTTTTTTAATAATAAATACTTACTTCATGACATCATTCTGAAATATTAAGTAATACACATACTGCTTGAATTTCATTTAAGGCTGTATCTATTCTAGAACACCGTAAAGACTAAACACTTTAAATCAGGGAACAAAACAAAAGGACACAGAAAGAGGTAGAACTGTAACAATGAAAGTCGGCCATGTTAAGTGTTACTATGAATCTCGCTGACGTAAGGCCTTCGAGAGCTCAGGATATAAAACCGTCACCGGCACCTGGCTTAGTGCCAGACTGACAGTGAACCCTTTGTATAACTTTCGTGCCACATTCGACTCTGGGTTGAAACATAACATAATGGATGTGTTTCATTTGCCAGCTATACAAAAACATAAACAAATATAAATACGAATATATTAAATAAACTTGTTTGCTAAAAAATTATCTGGAATTTTTAATAATCAAAACATTTAAGCCAACTTCCACTCTAATATGTAAGCACACAACACAATTTTCTTCAAATCTATAAATACATTTTCCAGGGATGAAAACTGAATCAGTCGTGCTACACATGTTGGAGGTCGAAATTAGAGGGTATTCAAAGGGTTAAAATATTCAAGGTTAATCTTTTTTCTTAGATTGTATCTTTCATAGCTTATAAAGTATGTTTCAAAATAGTTATATCACTGTCAGAAAATTAAATCAAGACAATGAAAATCGCCAGGGTTCGTATATGATTATTTGACGCTCATTAAACGTTTATTTGCGTGTATGATAACCTCGTTACGTGTCTAGAGGTCAGAGAATATATAATATAATATAAATCACAATTTCATCTTTTCAACCCTTGTGATACTTCATTTTGAGCTACAACACAATTACCCCAACTTACGATCAATTTCTTTCCACACAATAATTCCTTTATCAATTTCCAGAAGACCCAGTTTATATAAAGCAGTTTATATAGTGAGCTTATATAAAGCAGATTGGCTCTATGATTTTTAATTACAGGAAAAACCAATCACATTTAAGCCTTATCATGTCCGTCCTCATGAGCTACTTGCCTGTAAGAGGATGTTATAAATCAGAATAAAGGGGAGTGTCGATACAGTAGCCTACAAGGTCGATGGTACTGATATAAAGTAAAGGGTTACAGGCAAGACTCAAACCGCGCTATTTATAACTCGTACAAACTAGCATCGTCACTCCCATAAGGAATAAATAACATGAAAAACATCATTGAGGCCCCAAAAGCTCAAATCACATTGTTGGCTCCCTGTCTGTCAGTTTGTCAGACAACTCTTCACATAAAATATTAATTTAAAGACTTGAAGTTCGATACGCAAGTGCCATACTGTCTAATGGTAAACTTTAATGATCTTTTAATCGGAAAATTAATATCTTCAGGTTAACATGCAAAAATTATAAACATTTTATAGGTATTATTAGTAACCATGATTGCAATGCACATAATATATGAATAATAGAATGTAAATTAAAAAGCAGGCTATAATATGATATTTTGAAATACTGTAACAATAACCAATATAGGTGCTGAATGAACATTGCTGGATGGGTGGGTTTATGAAAAAAATTTTCACAAAATTTTTGATATTGTTTCTGTTTATTGAGTTCTAGTTTAGGTATAATAAAATCCATTGTTATAGAAGATAGAAAAAATCTCATAAAAGCACGTATTGCTACTCACTGATCATACGATCAATAAAGTAAGTAATCAACTTTTTGTAGCCTATTATAATGAGAAAAAACTAAATTTATTTCAATTCAATTTAGTAATTACAGTTTTACACAGCACTAAAGAAATGTTTGTTACATTATTTCTTTATCTGCATCTTGAGCTTACTATGGTCTATTTTATAAACATTTTTATCCAATATGATATTTTAGAAAACAAAATGGTTTTTTTTTTGTTAATCAAGCAATCTGATATGTTTACATTTTTTTTCTAAAATTAATGTGACTCATGTAAATTAAACTACAGTATATTCCAGGTTTAGCCCATATGACTGTTTTAAGAACTTCGTTCTTGAAACGGTCTACAGTTAGAGCACATTGAAAACAAAGTATAAAGAAATATAAGTTCACAACTTACTAATAATGCGAAATTGCCCTTGTTTGTTTTTGTTTAATCATATACTATTCAACCCGTTTTTCTCAAAATTTTCGTGGAAATTCATAGGTTCCCTGGGATGAATATGGTCCTATTCTCATTTTGAGAATTCCTCCAGGATATACCTCCTGATATCTAAAAGAGTTAAAAATCCCATCTTAGTCACTAAATTTGTGAAATATTATTAAAAGAGACGCATTTATAATTACGTCAGTTATTCTGTGGAAACATTGTTTATTATTTTAAATTTCTTTACATGTATACTTAGAAAACGCTCAATGAAATGACCATTATTTTTCACATCGTTTTTAATTTTGGTGATTAAGTACTCAACTAACTCGGATAACTTTCTAATACATAAAATGGTCAGAATTAGACTCCAAAGACTCCCTTTGAAGCGGTCGGTAAGAAATATTTATGATTCTCTAGACTTTTAAAGTAGTGTGCCAATTCCAGCTTAAAATTTTCTAAAATACTAACAATATTTTTCAGTTTATACAGACAAAAATATTAGTGCCACTGTTAATGTATTTTTAACATTACATTAATTTCTATCAAATATTCAGTATTACATCTAAAAGACAATGTTACATATTTTACTATAAATTTAAAGACTGTTATGAAGCCCATCTTAGTTCAGTTTGTACAAAAGTAGAATTCTTCAATCTGTAATATATCAGGGAAATAGGATATATAATTTTTTTTATATTTGCGTTCCACATTGAAATAACTAAACAAATCGTACCATAGATCTATGTCTCTTAAATTAGCAATAGTCCAATGTTTAAGAATAGTACTTTAATTTGTGTCTATATCTCCAATATATACCAGTAACAACAACCAAAAACAGTCTCTCAACACGAGAACTACGATTTCAAAACTGACGGGTTAACGACAAAAGATAACCAACCAAAGGGATAAAAGCGACAAAGACACAATGTATATGATAATGCATCCTTGTTCTACATAACTTGGAAACTCTCGACATGAGGACTCTTGTTTCTGCTGGAACTGAGTGCCCGTTTAGTGCGGCAAAAGGTTGATTTATTGTTAACTTATTAAGTAATATCCTAGTAAACTCTCTTTTTACTACAATATTAGACACTGAAATTTGTGATAAATATACGGTGTCCTAGACAACAGTCAAATATTTATATAAAGAGAATGACATGAGATAGAAGCACCAAATAAATTTACAATCCACTAAGTGAGCTATCGGTTATATATTAAAACTAATTTTACCTGTTTTGATAACATTAACTAATTCGTTAAAAGTAAAACACATGTTAAGTGACAGATGTCACAGCCTCTTTAAATATACAGCAATTCACTGTAAACTTAAAGAGATAAAACTATAGTTATCAGGTGGCCAATAGCTTATTTAAAGGGTTGGTAATTTATTTTGTGGTTCTAGATCATACCGTTGTATATAGGACTGGTGGTGTAGGAAATCCTGTAAAAGGGTATAAACATAAACCTCTTCCTTAAAAATGAATATTTTACTAATACTCATAACATAAAATGAGTATTTCAAGGAGAAATACTAATGTATAGTTGATAAAAAGAGAGGCTGTGTAAATTATATCAAGTATTGAATTGCTTAAAGGAAGTATTGAAGCTAATTAAAAATTCTCATATGGTTCTTGTCTTTATGATGTAAAAAAATAAAAATACATGCTTATAGTATAAATTAATATTCATAACCACATTCCGTAAGCCATAAATTATATTTTATTCGTAAATTTAAATCTTAATGTAACGTGTAACGTACGTTTTCATTTATGATCCATGACCGTTGAAAAATAAAATAAACCGTTTATATTCTTTTAATGATAATACATTTAATAATTCATAATTTTAAAATGTTTTAATTTGATGCATATCTATATTCGGCTACGAGCATCATATAATATTATAATGTACTTCTATACTGGACTGAGATCTCCAAAGGCGTCCAAACGACGTATACAGAAGTCAAAAGTATTTGAATTTATTTCAAACATAACGATCAAACTTTCATCGAATGATTGGTTCAGAATCTAGCTCCGCATCAAAATTTAACATTGATGATTAAGTTGGTTCACTAAGAAAGTGACAATCCATATAAATTTATTACACACATTGTTTTTGCAGGAACACATTACAGACTCGCTTTACCTGAGGATTCAGTTTCTTTCGATTCCTCATCCGGGTCTTTTTCATTTAATTCATGTTTGAATCTATTGGCTTCGTAGGAGAATACGGATTACAGGGGAAATGATAAATGCGCAGAATAGCCCTGTAGCTACATTATTTTCCTCCCATACAAATCTAATATAACCCTTTGACATACTAATGGTAGCATCATAATGGTATATAATGATAAAGGCTGTTGACTGATGCAGGACAAACAATGAGCCAAAAGGAATTGGTCCACACTGCTGAAGGTCACTGTCACTTATTTTTCTTCCAAAGTGTTTAGAGTTGTGTTTTATGTAAGATGATAACTATTATTACGTGCTTTAATTTTGACAGATATACATCAACCTTTGATTCAAAATTTATAAACAGTAGCCAAATTTTCAAATTAGCTTGTTCCCTCACTGTCAGAATAATGTACATAGATATATCAATCAGGTGTATCATATGTAATGCGATTACACTAAGCTTATTGGATTGGCGTCCAGCCGCTTATTATGATGGGAGTATTACCCTGCTTATAAGCATGTGATTGAACAGTGCACATGTATAATATGATATATGTGTGTACTTTACTATAAATATTCGCTGTATCCTATAAAAATTAAAGTTTCATCGTATTATTTGAAATTAATCAATTATCAAGTTCCTGCAAATCACATTTTAAGAAGTTCAATCTGCTTACTTTTCCAAGTATATATATTTACCACACATTGGTATTTTTAAGCAAAACCAGGGCATTTTCGAGTCACTAATTCCACAGTCCGGACACTACCTCAGAAATAGCAACAAATTAAATATTCCCCCCATGCAACCTCTTTTTTCAAACATCACTGTTTTTATAATGCCGTAACTTTTTATAATTCTCTTCCTGTGGACCTAGAGAATGTAAATGATGTAATGGTCTTTAAGAGAACAATGAAGGCTTTTTTAATAGAAAAATATTTCTACACCCTCAGTGAATTTATTGGTAAATAGTCTGTATGTATAGATGTAAACTGTACTTGTATTTTATTATATTTATGACGCAATCCAATGCATGTTATATGTCTCTTTGGAAATATAGGATATTTGATTTGATTTGCTATTTTTTATGCGCAGGCATAATTTTAATTCTTTGGCATAAATACATACAAACAAAAGCTTAAAACTCTGGATTGTTATAACATTCTTATTCTCTTTATTATTGCCATATCTGTTTTATTTCGTGCTGTAGTGGATTTTGAGAGTAAATTCATAATTTGATTCGGCAAAAAGATGAAAAATTGCAATATTTGACTAATCTAATTGATGACTTGAGTTCGACAACTATATACGAAATTTGAGTTAATAACAACAGAAACCTTTCTAGAATAAAATCCTTACAAATTGTATAAGATAATATTATAGTATTTTATTAATCTTATTTAGTCCAGAAAGGTATGAAATATTTAAAAATAAAGACTGAAAATTTGTTTCTACATACTGTTAACTACAACTGAGTTTGAAATTCTTAGTTTAAATTTAGTTTTGGTATTAGACGGTATTTAAATTGACAGGAATTTTAAGATATTTCCGATTAATAAAAGAAACATAACATGAACAATGCGTGTCGAATTATTAAATCTGATCTGTTTCTGATGTGAAGGTCCTGTGGCAATTGGTCGTTTTTAATTGGTTCATGCTTGTGAACTTCTCAAGATGATGTTAGCTGTGCATTGGGTAATTTGGGTATTTTATCTCTGTTAGAAATTATTAGGTTACCATAGCTTTTAAATGAGGCAAGCAAAGCAGCCTAATTTCAACTTATGGTTGACTGACTTAATAAGTTATAATATATATGTAAAATATTAGAATATATAGAATATAAGAATTAAAGCATTAATAAATACTGTTAACATTTTAATATGAGGCATATAAAATTTAGGGAAATGTAATAACTATATGTATTAATAATAAATTTAAGGCCACAGGTTAGTATAACTTACAGTATGTATAACCATAATGTTTCTAAAATAAACTTAATAAGGTTTAAATTTCGTACAAAGTAACGAAAATATGATAAATAATGTAAATAAATAAATCCTCGCAATTGTTAAACTCAAAATCTTGGTGTCCAAACGAGTATATTTGAGCATATATAATTCAAGAGAGGTTACAAATTTATTCAGACAATCACGTATTTCTACATCTGCTAAAGTTCGTAATATCATAATTTAATATTTATCCTTTATTATGATTTTATGCAATCAAGAAGTAATAATATAATATTTTATACATGTAATCACCCTATAGCTACAGATAGTGATTATTGATTAACTAAAATGTATACGCATCTAGAAATTAACCCAACACACTTTAATTACATTCCTGTAAAGGTATAACATTTGCACAACGGATTTGGATATTTTATTTTAACTCATTTTAGTATAATTTTTTTTTCAAATGTATAACCAATTTGTAATTTTATAAATGGTACAGTATAAAATAAAAGTTCATAATATATTGTAATAAATTAATATACATAAGTCATGAAAAGAACCCCGTTATTAAAAAGAGAGAGATATTAGGGACATAAATCTTCATTCCAAGAATCCCACTGGAAGAACATGCCTCTTATCTCAGGAACTCTCTTAAGCTCTAAATCAAGAAGCGATAATTAATAAAGTGGTCTCATAACATCTGATATAATTACAAATAGATTTTCCCGCTCTTTCCATATACCACTTATATAACCAAGTGTATATACTGCAACTCTGCTTATAATTTGCTTGTATAGCATTTATGATTCCATTGTATTTGTATAGTAATTAATAATGTTTGACTAACACTAACGATTCACTATTAGTAGACCAGAATAGTGGCAATACACTTGCATTTACACAATGTATATTTTCTCCTGTTGAAGAGTGATACAGACAACAATGTATAGAGAACAACAGTTATTTTATTCAAACAACTGTTGGGATATTGTTACAAATCAAGAGAATGAAAGGTTTTAAACTGTCTAGTCGTCCTTTCAGCAGGCTTCTATAGAGTCATTGTGCAAATACTAGAACAAAATATATTTGCTTCATTGTCAGAAAAACCTATTACTTGAGGGATTGAAAAAATAGCTTTTATCTATCTTTCTGCCATATTGAAAGTTATATAAACAAAGCTTACCTGTAGACTTAAAAGTTTGCAAGAATCATCATTTCTACAATAGCAGTTCAATGATGGTGCATGTCCCTCAATAGGATTTTGCTGAGCATTAATGAAAACATTTAAATTGATCTCATTGGTAACCATTATGTCAACGATAAAATCGCAGAATAAATAAAATTTTAAACATATTCGATATAATCATATCGAGTTTTAACATAGAATACAAGAGACCTAAAGGAATAAACTTATATAAATTTAGCATAACTCACTAGCGAAGCCTATTACAATGTACGTGGTGTGGGCACCCCTAACTTGTATACAATACAAACTTTACATTTTATTTTACAAGTAATTCAACGTTATTTTAGCATTTTATGAAGAAATTTACTACTCGTTTGTCAAATATTACTTCACTGAATTTAAAAGCAGCAGAGAAGATAATTATTTTAATTGCCTATCCAATACTTACTTTAGTACCTGTGTTGAAAATCAAAAGAGCTTTTAAACTGAATAATTAGTAGCGTTTAACGCTCAAGTAAACACTCCCTAAATCATTGGGGAGTTCGCAAAGCTTCTAACTTTAATGAATGCGATTCAAAACAGTTTACTTAACAAATGAGATAATATTTATTTATGTATTATGTATATTTGAATGCATTAGACAGATTACTGATGGGTTGGTTTTCTCGACAGAATGAGCTTAGAAGGTTGAAAAAGTAATCGTTTTACTAAGTGAAGTTCACATTCAGCTTTTGAGTTTCAAAGCATAATCAACGACTCTTAATGAAGTATTTCATGCCTTCGGTTGCATAAATTTCTGAGTATAAAATACTCCTGGTTGAAAATTTTACACATAAAAATTATTAAAAAAAAACATTATTTTCTTGTTAGCACGATATATAGCGCAAGTATTTAAGAGGCAAATCCAAAATCCTCTTACTTAGCCCGAATATGTAGGTAGATCTTGCGACAACTGATATATAAATTTTGTTATAGGATTTATATGACCAAACCCGTTTGATATTTAAAACGATTTGCTTATAACAAAATTTTAGGAGATGTTATAAGCATTCCAAAGAACTATTTTATATATTTCTCTATAGGTTAATAAGTAACGATGCTGTTAAATTTTTGTAAGTTTCAACTGCATCGATAATGAAAATGGATGAGTACCAAGCCTGTTTATGAATTTAGTAACTTTTGTACCCCGTGTGGACTAGGGATTGAATTTATACTAACACAACCACAGCACTCTGCCATTGTTAGTTAGTTGACAGATTAATTATACAATTGGATGTTGTTCCCATTTGAGGAAATGTATCACAGTTATTAATGATCACTAATATTCTTATAAAGAATCGTGAAAGATTCCATCCAAGATTATTTCGCATAGAACAAATTTTACAGCAATAGGTTTAACATTTTCTGTTTAAAGAAGTGATTTTTAAAATTTTTTTTCAAAAATTGGTTCGTCTGTGCACTATAATGGCACTAATGACGGAAATATTCTAACGCCATTAAGTTTGTGAATAATCTTGTATCCTATCCTAATTTACTTTTACACAAGAAAGAGTTCAATACTAATCAGGTATTAGTAATGTTCTGCCGGTCAGCGATACTCAGTTATTAGCTGTATGTCTGTATTTAGTGTTATTGATTGTGGTGAAGTTACAAAATATCTGGTTAACTATTTACAAATTCTAGATATGTTAAAAAATACTACATTTTGAAAACAACCGGACTTATTGTCTCTTTTTAAAATGGATATTTAGTCATAGAATCTGGTAGTTCCAATGCCACCGACTTTGGTGAGAGTGACCCACGCATTCCGGTTTCCTAGCTCTATGTCGAGGAACGTCTCTAAAATTGTTAAGATTGTTATTAGAGCTGTAATTTTTATGTAACAGGTTCTTAATTCCACTGATTGCAAGTTATAAAAGTTGGAATTTTTAATAAGTAAGAGAATACTGGGTAAAAGAATAATCTTTTATCCTTCCCTACTTTACTTTTACACAAGAAAGAGTTCAATACAATCAGGTGTTAGTAATGTTCTGCCGGTCAGCGATACTCAGTTATTAGCTGTTCCACTGATTAATTCCACTGATTGCAAGTTATAAAAGTTGGAATTTTTAATAAGTAAGAGAATACTGGGTAAAAGAAATTTTTGTTTATTAATTTTCTATCTTCTGCATTCTTGTCATTCACTTTGAAACAATATAATCACATTCATTTATGAGATTAAATATCATAATAAAACCTTCAAGATACTATAAACAACATATAAATTAAATATTACTTAATAGTAGTTTTTTCCTTATTTAGATTCTGAGTAAGCCAAATTAATAAATTAATACATATTACAAGAAATTTGGCTAATAATTTGAAACATTATTGATTGTATTTAATTAACAAAACTTGTGATCAATTCAATAATTGCTGTATTAAGGGCAATCCGACTCGCATAAGCACTCCATGTTAGCTAGATACTAAATTAAAAAGAAATTGTTTTTAATATAAATTTAAACATTTTTCATTTTAATTTAAATTTTAATGTTATATACAAATCTGTATACTTTTATAATTTACTATTTAACTTTTGTTCAAATAAGGTACAGTTTTTTTAAGGCTTTGTTATTTGGTTACCAAAATAATGAGCAAGACTTGTCAGTGAGACTGAATAAAGATTATTACATATACAGGTTTAGTAGTGTTTATGTGGTACGGTTAAGGATGGAAAAAGCCAAGTAGGCAGTGACATTTTACGCGAAGGGTGAACAGGGACAAAACTCAATTATTCCATATTTATTGTGCAAATAAAAGTTTTCGACAAGAACAGAATATATTGCATAATAGATAGCTTCAAAGCACAATTATGATTTTAAAGAAGTCTTCGATTTATGAACAAAATTAAACTAGGTAATCACTTCTTCATTCAAGTTCTTTCAACCATCTCAGTCATCTAGTCAAAATCTTTGTAAATCTTCTATGGCTGATACTGTATATGATGTACGAAAATTTAGTGTCTAGTAGTGAAAGTGAAAGTTGAGTCTGCTGTTATTTTTACGGAGAGATAATAGACACAATTGTGGAAATTATTTTGTATATACAATTTGATTCTACAAACGAGATAAAACCATTACTAAAGCAAGTAATTGATTCATAGCTTTAAGTGTTTGGCCACTAAATGCATATATGTAATGTAGACTTCATGGTTACTTTTTTAAATGACGCAAACACCTTTCCGGAAGATTTTATAGCTTTAATTGAAGTGCACTACTCACAGCGCACTCACTATAACGTCATTTACAATTAAATTATAATTAGTACATAACTTGTAATTAAATATAGTGCCATACCTTATTTAGTTAAAATAAGTAGAGAAATGTAACATATATTTAAAAAAATATTATGACAAGAGTTAATTGAAATCAGTGGTGCAGGAAACGAGTGTAAAATTGCGGTTGCAAGAGATAGTTTGATGGTTTTTTTCTGAATGGAGTAAATTAAAAAGGAACACGGACTATATTCTATATTTCCTCGTAAATCTTTTGGATATAAAACCTTGTGAGCTATATATTTATTAATAGGAAACAAATATATCATTAAAGTTACATGTGGTATAAGCTAATAATATTTTTCTTGGTTATTTAGGTGATAATATTTGTATAATCATCAAATATCAATTAATTTATATCAATACATAAATTTAGTATTAATTTTATTTTTGGAATACCTTTTGAAACCCAGGATTTAGTCAGGTGCCTCCTGAAAAATTTCGATTAAAACTTTGATTTGCGGAGACCTTGAAAAGAAAACTAAAATTGATTATTGAAAATTTTTATTTACTTACTAATGTGATAAAATTTTTTTTCACAGTTGCTCTAAAAATGATCAATCAAATATGAATTTATCAATGAATAAGAAACTTTTTCAATCTCAAAAATTTATAAGGCAATTATATATCATTTAATTATGAGATAATTTTTGTTTGGTATAAAAATATTTTTCCGGTACATTGAAAATATAGTACGATAAAATTGCGTTAATATTGTTCGTACTAAGTTTTCTTGCAGAGCATAGTGGTGTTTTTTATTTAAATAATCATCAATTATGACGATGAAATAATGAACTTTACTCTTTAAGTAAATTTATAAAACTATTTTCAGGTGTTTAACAAACATTGTTAAAACGTACGCCGCAATATCTAAACCAACGATACAACTCGCCTATGATACAATAGTACAGTATTTACCGCTTGGTACACAAGTTAATCATCGGCAAGCGTGGCTGATTTTTGGATGTGTGCCAGCTGAGCCATCCTGGCTTTTCAAGAGTTATCCTCGATCAAAGGAAGAGGATATAATGTTCCTTGGTGGTGCAATCGGTTTAACGTTTTAAAATTATGTTTTATGTCAAATTAATTTTTTGTTCTTTTAGGACAAGAAGATTGTACCACTGGGTACATTGTATTCAGTCCTATAAATCCTTTGCGCTGCTTCCGGAGTGACAGGATATTCTGGATGGCTAAAGATGGGTGTAGGGGACTCCTCCTACCGGATAAATGAGGTAGAATTTAAGGCACTAATCTCAAATCGTATCCCCTCGAAATATGGGGAGAACAGCTCTGAACCAGCCTTTCCAGTCATAGCACGCAGAGGGTGGCACCCTTATATTTAGAGTAGCAAGAACCTCTGACACTTAGGGAGCGAACCCCACCAACTCCAACAGTCATCTCCCGCAGTAGACTAGACCCATCAAATTACTCTTGCTCCCCAGAATCTCGACATTTTCGGTTAGTGATGTGCCGCTTCAGGACATCCACAAGGTTGCATTGGTTTAAGTCACACCTCGGTTTTTACTGTGCCCAGTGGTAGGTTTAGTTAGAAATTATAAACCAACCAGAAGTCTTACCATTAGTAAAATGTAATTCCCTGTAATTACAACTGACGTAACTACTGTAGAAACTTTACATCGATATCATTATCAGGTTTAATTAAGCTTCATTAAGGGGACTGTTACCGCCTATCTTAGTCCATATAAACTTAATGCAGGTTTCTAAAATAATGAGTCATGATAGAGCTTTTATTTTTTTTGTCTTTTCAAGTACACCTTTTTATAATTCATGACCAACCAAAATTACAATTTATCATCTTTTAGTATTAAAAAACTAATTTTAAAATTTCACCTTTTTTAAACTAAAAAAACACAACAAATATTTTATTTTTAAGATAATACTTTTTATTTTGTAAACCCCTTTGGCCAGGACCTAGATTATAGTACAAAGTACAAGTGGTAAAATTTTGAGAGGTCTGAGTTTATAAAGGTCTGAGAAAACTTGCATCTAAATATAAAAAAACCAACTTACGAGAATCGAAGAAAATTTCTTTAACTACAATAGTCTAGTAGTTTCCTGAGCTGTAAGATGGATTATCTGGGTCTTTACTTTGTGTTAACATGTCTTCAAAGTGTTTTCTTTACAAAGCTCTCTTGTTCCTCGTTTTATTTTCTAGTTCTTTAACTTTCTTGTCCGCTTCCTTCACTCGCACTATTTCTAGGCGCTGCATCGCTTTTACAAAAATTTTTCCCTGGACGTAGGTTTAATGCTTTCCAAAACTTGTAATTTACTAGAAAAGCCGTCATTAAAGCTACAAACTGCAGAGTAAACACCAAATTTAAGGGTAGGCAGAGTTAAAAAGTTCTTTTTGGTATTAGGGACCAAATGACACTATTCTATGACTCATTTTGATTTTGAATTTTCCCTTTCAAACAACGCTCCAACAGTTTGGTTTCTGAAAGGTCTTTGAATATGGGTTTTATAAAACTCATAACACACTCAGGGATCTGAAAATTTTTATCATGGTCATACATTTCATTGGTCAGTAAACTCAGGTTATATTTACACCATGTCTCATTGTCTTTAGGGCATAGCTGATGAGTAGGTTTATCATTTGATGACATCATGTGAAAGTACACTGCCCATATTGCCTTTCTTCATCTCTTCAACACTCTACACATTTCGCCTTATGGCCAGGCCATAATAGGTCTGCAGTTTTTGAATATTAGGCTCACTTAGCCTACCCTGCCCACCTAATCCCTTACCATCATCAAGTTTTACTTTACCCAAGACAGATTTTAATTTTAAAAGCCGCTTTCCCATCCTCTTTTGACAGTAGTAACAATAATAGTAACCTGAAATAAAGATGCTAGACAGTATAGCCAACATAAAAAGTTAAATACAGCAAAACAATGATGCGGGGTGAAATATATGAAAGTGTTAGTTAGTGGAACTTGACTGATGTTCAGTTAGTGTCGAAAAATGACATACCAAGGGTTTCAATAATATTTTTTTTTTACCAACTTATAGTAATCATAGGAAAAAACAAATTTCTACAATGAAATCAGTACATTCCAAAGAAAAATTAGGACAAAAATATTACTTTATTTATTCTTTTGGGTAAAAGTCCCCTTAAACCTATTTGTTTAATTTTCCTGAGTTCACTTTATTTATTTTAAACAATTATTAGATTAACATAAAACTGTACAAATCTAACATTTTACCACCACCAGGAATCCCTGAGATGGGTTTCTAGTCCCAAATTTTTCTGATTAAGTCATACACCCTTTAACCATTCATTATTTTATAGAAGAAATTTGTTTTATTTGACTAGCTTTTTTACCTGTATTTGTAGTGTATTCTAACACGATAATGTTGTAGTCAATATAACCCCTCGGCAGTCTCTACTCATAATTATGTACTTAAGGTGAAAATTGTATTTAAATATGTGTAATTAAGATGCAAACTATATGGGACCTCAAATATTTCTGCAAACCTCAATACGGAGGGCAGAGTTTAAACATCGGGTATTTGTTTAATACATTATATGTACCTAATATATTAGATTTATTAATACGCGTTTTTAATAACTTTCTAGGTACAGCAACCCACTGTGAAGAATTATAAATCATTTGAGTGGAGTCCATTCAACAGTAATGACATGGAATGATGAATGGAAATTCACAATGTGTCAGGCCTGAAACGCTTTGGGTCAGCAAAATTAACGCAATATGATTGGACTGGCAAATAAAATCCTCAATCATAAAAGAATCATTTTATCCAGTAATTTTTGAGCTGATTCAATCGATTATTTAATTTAGGATGCAATCTTTTAACATTAATAACATATTAATTTCATTGAAGAGCATCATTTAAATTTATTCCTGCAAAGTTGTCATTTTCCATTTTCACGATACAATTTCAGATAAAGTGGCTCATGAATTCGTAAGAAATAGTATGCAAATATTATAAATTTACTAAATGTGGTGTTTATAGTATGTCATGTTATAACAAATATTTCAGCAGAGTAGAGAAAATACTGAAATTCGTGCATTTAAGGTTAAGGAACCGTCTCAGTTTCCATCCGACGTTAAGTAATTTATTTATAATCTCTTGATTGCAAGTTTTTTTTAATCATCCTTCTCTAATGTCTAAAGAATATTTGAATTTTACGGGTAGGATGAGTGAATGGCTTTGATGATGTGTTGTCGACCGTAGCTGGAGTGACTTTATAAGGCAAGAAGTTTAATTAACAGAAATTAGAATAAATCACAGTTATCACAGTTTATCTACTAAAATGAATGGCCGCTCAATTTTTCAAAATGTACTTCATACGTTTGAACAATTGGTTCAGGTGACTTGTTCGTTATAGTAACCAAAGTGAGTCTTGTATTCTTGTGTTTTTGTGACGCTACCATTTTGCTTAATTTCACATATACAATTTTCTAAAATAAATGGTTTTACTTCGTAATACACTAGTATTGTTACATTGGTGTGTTTATATTTTTTATCATAAGAAATATAAATGCAATGCGTACATTTGAATAACAAATGACGTAGCTTAATTTTCTGTAAAAAATTAAGGTAAGTTGTTTTTATTGATCTTTAAAATATTTATAACATATATAAAATCAATATGTTATTACTTATTTGTAAAATACTACAGTGTTTTAAATAAAAGGGTTACAGTTTGACATAGAAAATTTAAAATCCCTTACTTAGAGAACTAAATAGATTTTTCATGGCTCTAATTATTTCATAACATTATGACAAGTATCATACTAATTTACATAATTGTTATGTTCTCATGTTATATTATATACATTACTTAGCCTAGTTATTTATTTATTGTTAGTAATGTATTTATATGTTATTCTGTTTGTTACTATACCTTATAGAGGTATGGATATATTATCGTCCTGTAATTCATATTAATGTATAGATGAGAGTGTATGTTTTTCTTGTACACAGGTCATATATTAGAAACTGGAAAGTAGAACCGGAGACAGCTAAAGGACGTGATATAAATATAAGTATATAAAATTGTGTTTAATCACGGAGGTGGAATTTTGCTATATTAAATTTAGTAATACATGTAAATTCTTAAATAAATAATGGTTTTTGAACTTGAATTTGCCAAAATAAGTTTTAATGTTTCATCTAAAAACATTATATATATATATATATATATATATATATATATATATATATATATATATATATATAAAACTTTATTTTAATTCAAATTACCTCGATCAGATTATAGTAAAACATAAATTAGATAATATGTATAACAAATGCAACAATATATAACTTTACATCATTAAGATCAAAACCGACTTTGTGGTTTGTGCTGAAATCCTATATTAAATGGTTTGCAGTTGGATGAGCTAATGAGATATATCGCAACCCAATAATGATATCATATATCATTTTCTAACAAATGATGTTTAGTTCCCCACGAACTTGTCTTTATTCTCTGTAGATCATTCAATAAGATGAGAGAATGCTGTATGAATTTACAGCAATATTATTATTTATGATTATAAAGTGTGAAACAAAATTCTTATTTATTTATCCTTTATTTCATTTAATTTATTTTCAATAGTCCAAAATTAATAATACGAATGTGTTGAATCCTCTAAGGATGTATTTAAATTTAGCGTGATTCAAGCTACTTATGTGTACACCTCCAAAATTTGATACACTTCCTCAATAACAATTTGGAGACTGTAATTAATTATTGATGATTATTGTGTTATTAGTACCAGTAATATCAATAAATCTTTAAAAAAAAGGAACTTGGAAATGGTACGAGTCTACTAAGATACACGTGACAAAAATTTAACACTACGCTGTTAATTAATTAGATATCAGGATTTTGACCAACAGATAGATTCAGACAAATAAGGTTTTTTTTCAGTCGGATATAGAATTATAATACGGTTTAATAGATTATAAATTTGCCAGTACTCAACTATCTTTGCAGAAATGGTTAAAGCAATAATATATTTCATAACAGACTGTAGTAACTAAAGTTATGGTTATAAAATTTAAGCTGGAAATAATTATGACAGCTATAACGTAGTAATAACTCTTTTCGTCTTTATTTTCGAAAATAAAATATTAATTTCTTTATTCGATTCCCAATGTATTGAATCAGGTAGGCTTGAAGCAAAATGCAACCAAATTTTCAAAAATTTCGTCATATTTGTCTTACTTTATAAAAAGATAAGTTTTTATAAAAACCTAACCTTAGGCTACAGTCATAAGTTGTGACGGTAAAATTTTTATTTTTATTTATTAACCACTATATATATATATATAATATTCATACATATTTGTATACTTTTATATTTTATAACAAATTGAATAGATATAAATGATTACAAATAACAGCTAAAAAGTAAAAAGTACAATACATGTGTATTAATTCCTTTAAATTTTTTTCAATTATAGAAAGAATTCTAATTATAGACATATTCTAATGAATGGTAATGAAATAAGTAAGAACAAAAGAACGAAACTCGTTTTCTGAGAGTGTTTAAATGCAGTTTGAAAATCCTAAATAAATGAATATGTTGTTTATTATTTAATTGAAGGAAAGTACGTACAGTACCGTTTTACTCATTGTTTGAAAATCGAGCACAAAAGTTTAGTTTATCCCTCACCATTTTGAAATAATTAAATGCAAAATGGTTTGTTTTTAATTTTCTCTAATACAAAATAAATACAATACGACTTGATGATATAAACGGAAAGGATTAAAATGAAAAAAAAACTTTCATTAAATTATTATGCAATTTTTACCAATACCTATACTGAATTATAGGATAGGCGTTAAATATTTCACATATCATAACACTAAAAAAACTATTTACTATAAAAAACATGCCTTAAATAACTATTATCGATCACAACATCAACATGATCTATTGTAAACTGAAGAATAGGAAAATGCAAAATTCTAATTAATAAATTAATAAACGTAAAACAGCTGTGCAAAATCCACTTTTGCTTTTTTAAGTGCACTTCACCTGCAGGATTTTAATGTCTAAGTTTATACTGTCGTACAATAATTATTCTGCTAATATTTACTATAGAGATTTAACACGTTGCGCAAATACGAAAGCAAACAGATGGTTGCGAGGAATACAATCATCTGTTTTTAATAGGTCTAGTAAATCGAACTTTACCTGGGACCTATTATAGAAGAATAATATCTGCGTATGCCAATAAATATGTAACTTCAACCTTTTTCTATTTAAACGGCACGTTATATATTTAATGGTAAAATAATGGACTCAAACTAATTCTTTTTTTCTTAGTACCAACAAAATTTGCTAATGAATGATTCTTCTTGTAGTTATTTTTCTAAAGAAGATTAGATATAATAGATATAATTCAGTGAAGTTGCTTGGTTACCGAACTAAGTTAGTAGTTCTCATTCCAATAGTACTAACTTAATCTGCTTCTGAATGATAACTCCCATAGTTACGCAAAGTAGTTACTTCGTAAGCGAAGATTATTGCCAGTAAAGTTAGTTGTAACCATGGTGCTTCCATGATTGCCACTTTTTGCTAAATCTTTACAAGCTTAGAACTACGTATGTGTGTATAAACAGTGAATTATGATTAAACACATTCTTATTCAATTTATTTCAGACGATTACATAGTTATATGTATAGAGGGTTTTAAAACGTTTAAATGCATTATATTGCACTTGCAAATATATTGATGCTACGTAAGAAATATATGACCTAGTCATTTTACTTTTTATGGAATTAATTTGCTATGTTTGAATTTAACCTAATGTAAATATCCGCAATTCTACAAAATATTAAGTTTCAGTCACATAAATCATGTTTGTCTAAAGAGATATGAAAGAGATTTCACAACGACGAAGCCTAAAATGAAATATGTTCTTCGTTTCGATATGGGAGACACATATACTAAACAATTTCAACTTAAACTTACATATAAAATAGATTAAACAAACATATAAATAAATTTATTTTCAACGAAACTAACCATCCACCTCAACAAAAAAGAGCTATTTTCAACTCAATGATTTACAGACTTTTGAATACTCCACTATCTATCGATAAATACAACAAAGAGTTAAACTACATAAAATATATTGCTATTTTTAACGGTTACACCACACAACTTATTGAAAACATACTTCACAATTCAATCAAAAGAAAATTAAGAAAATCTAGAACAACATTACTACCACTTCAAGATAATAAACAAGAATTCATCTGTACAACATACAGTAACATTTCAAATCAAATTCAGAAAATCTGTAAAAAGCAATCTAACAAATCTATCATTTATAAAACAAACAACACATTATCACAAATATTAGGAAATCCCAAGGACAAAACCACATTCGAAAACAAATCAGGAATTTATGCAATTAAATGCAATGACTGTAATAAATTGTATATTGGCCAAACGAAAAGGAACATTAAGACTTGATTCAAAGAACACTTTGCACATATAAAATATGGAAGAAATAAAAAATCTGCTGTGGCGAATCACTATACTGAATCTGGACACACCATCTCTAATAAAAATGTACGATTATTAAAAGAAGTAACAAACACAATAAACTTAAATGCTTGGGAAAATTTTTACATTAACACAAATCAAGGAAAACTTATCAATAATGAAGACGGACCATTTCAAAATTCAGTTTTACTCTCATCTCAATTAATAAAAAATTTAAAATTTAATTTTGATTAAATATTTTATACTGGCTAACCGTACATCCAAATTGTTTACAATATGTTATTATAAAATTAATTATTATTACGAAAATGTAAACATTTGATAATTTGTGAAGTGCCTGATGATGGAATCTTTGATTTAGAAAGGCCTTGCACAAAATAAAAAATTATATTGGAAAATCTTGTATTCCTTTATACTAGTGATACTACAATAAAAGTTTAACTTCGTTGAAAATTTATTCTCAATGCCTCATTAAGTTCACCTAATGCACACTTAAATGCACTACGACGTTTATATTGCAGAAGCTATTGTAAGAAGTGCAGATTTAGAGCTTTACAATGAGGTAGGTAAACTGGAGCTAAGTTGAAAATTCACATTGAACTAACATTTCTCAGAACACAAACGTTATTTGTAAAAATTTAAATTTGTTATTTGTAACTGGAGGTATTGTCCCAAATGTAAAAGAAACCGGACACAAACAGTTTTCTTTATGGCGTTTAAGGGCTTAAAACACACTTAAACCAATTGCACTTTTCATTTTATGTAATTTAGTTATTTTAATAAAGAATGTTTGAACTAGAGATTAAAGATACTACATAAACATTCATATGTAGCATTTTATTCCACTTTATGACGATGTTTACCGTTCCACATACTATGTTATGACCACTATCTATTACAATCGTAACCTGGACATATAAGAGTGGAAAATACTCGTATAGAGCGGCAAGTTTATGAGACTGGATGTATGTCAGCGGTTTGTTATTGTTCTATCAAGAATTTAGGTCTGTTAGTCAATGACATAAATGAGCACCATTTACATATCTGGATGTAATTTAAATAAATTCTAGTAATAGAAATAAAATCGCGAATGTAAGGGTGATTCTGAAATTTAAAATTATCTCTTGGTTTTAAGCTGTCTTTATTTTTATATGCCTACTTTAAATAAGTAAAAAAAACATAAAATATAAAAACTTATTTCAAAAAAATAAAAATAATTATGAAAAAGTAACCTAATCTATTATTGAAAGTTTTATACTCTTACATAATTAATGAACTGAAAAAGTACGGAAAGAAAAGGAATGTCATAGAGGAACTACTAACACAAACTGAGAAAACTGTAACACAATGGCAAGTGAAACCCGTTGCCTATCTGTATTTGTAGAGAGAAAAGGACATCGAAAAAGCCAACCAGGATAAGTGCATCTAATGCACACTTAAATGCACTACGATGTTTTTATTGCAGAAGCTATTGTAAGAAGTGTAGATTTAGAGGTTTACAATGAGGTAGGTGAACTGGAGCTAAGTTGAAAATTCACATTGAATTAACATTTCTCACAATACAAACTTTATTTGTAAAAAATAAAATTTTTTATTTGCAACTGAAGGTATTGTCCCAAATTTAAAAGAAACCGGACACAAACAGTTTTCTTTATGGCGTTTAAGGGCTCAAAAACACACTTAAACCAATGGCACTTTTCATTTTATGTAATTTAGTTATTTTAATAAAGAATGTTTGAACTAGAGATTAAAGGTACTACGTACAGATTCATATATTAGCAATTTATTCAACTTTATGACGATGTTTACCGTTCCACATACTATGTTATGACCACTATCTATTACAACCGTAACCTGGACATATAAGAGTTGAAAATATAGATCGGCAAGTTTACGAGACAGGATGTATGTCAGCGGTTTGTTATTGCTCAATCGAGAATTTTAGGTATGTAAGTCAGTGACATAAATGAGCACCCATTTACATATCTGGATGTAATTTAAATAAATTCTAGTAAAAGATATGAAATCGCGATTGTTAGGGTGATTCTGAAATTTAAAATTATCTCGTGTTTTTAAGCAGTCTTTTTTTATGCCTACTTGAAATAAGTTAAAAAAACATAAAATATAAAAACTTATTTCAATAAAATAAAAATAATTATAAAAAAGTAACCTAATCTATTATTGAAAGTTTTATACTCTAAAATAATTAATGAATGTAAAAGTACGAAGAGAAAAGGGATGTCATATAGGAACAACTAGCACAAACTGAGAAAGCTGTAACACAGTGGCAACTGAAATCCGTTGCCTATATGTATCTGTAGAGAAGAAAGGACGTCGAAAAAGCCAACCACGAGCGTATAATCTGACCCTTTCCCTTCTCATGCACCGGTATCCCTCAGAAAGCGCTCTTCACGTAGTGATGTTGCCAACCGAAGTCCACACTTCGATTGTAGAGGTAGGACATCAATGTAAGGTCGAGGTCATACTTCTGTTGCAGTACACGCGCTCACCAGTCAAGTATTCTCTGGAAGTTGGCATGTCTGAAAACTTGAAGGTAAAGCTCCCAATGGTTAGTGGCTGAGGTAGAGGGCAGATTAGTGATTGCTGGCGCACTAGTTTGTCGTTAATGGCAACAAAATTAATTTTTTGAACTGCTTGGACTGTTAGTAGTGTAATTTCCATCACTTTGTGTTTCGAGGTGCCTGTCCCTGGTCAGGTGCGAGAAACAGCGCACGAAGCAGCAGTCACGACGAAGAGCAGCGCGATTTATACCGATATTTTCGAGTGGTACGCCTGTCAGGTAGGCAACAAATTTCAGTATTACAGAGTTCTTCTTTTGTGCTTTAGAGTAGTTATAAATGTTGCTCTCACTCTGAGAACCTTCCTAGCCAGTGTAAGAACCTAAACTTGACTACAGAAATTGTTCTTAACTCGCCTATTTGTTTACTAATAGTGGAGCCTGGTTGTTTTAATACGAATAACAATTTTAATACAAATATGTCTACTTTCTTTTCTTTTTTTAATTCTTTATTCCATCAATATTAATTTTGTAATGAAAACATTCAATAGCAGGATTAGTGTAAGGGACGCAGATAAATGTTTTCAATTACTTAATTCGTGTTATATCTTTAACATGCTAAGTATTAGTTATTTATTTGGAAAATTGCGACCACAGATAAATAATACATTTAATAAATGTGTGAAATTTTTAAAAATCATAGTTGAAATGGCAGCTTCTTGCTGTTAAACAACTTTATGTTGTTAAAATTAACCGTAACTAATTAGTTACAATATTCAACCTGAAAAACCACACTAGATATAAGATACAGTTACCCAACTACTGAAGACAATTTACAATAATAATACTAAGAATATATTCCAAAGTGAAAAAGGATTTTAAACTGCAATAGTTGATGGAAACCATTAAATTTATGAGTTAAATTTTCAAAAAGATTTTAAATTTTTTATAAGTTTCTTCCAGTCTCAAACAAAAATTCCACGTAAAAAACTCTTCAGGTACCAAAAACGAACTGTCACTCCTTTACGTCCCATCTAAAAATATTGTGCTAACAGATACCTAATTTTATGTACACTTATAAGCATATACGAGTATATATATATATATATATATATATATATATATATATATATATATATATATATATATTATGATAGGCAAATACAAATTTAACTACTCCTGGATCACCAAAAAGGTTTTGATAAATCTCTTTTGCAGCAGTTGATAAGAACATATATTATATAATACACAAAAGCAGGTATTTTAATTTAATTTTGCTATATTATAAATACCTGCAATTTAAATGTAGCAGTTGTATGCAATCATTACATAGCATACTACAACAAACATTGGTTAATATTTCTGAACACAGGCCAAGTCTAGCTAAATTTATGATTAGTTGCAGTATGATTATTATTGATAAAATTATAATAATTATTTTATTTAACTGAATAAAATTACAATTTACATAACGAGACCAATGAATAACAATACATCATTCCCGAAGTGAGAATGATAATGATAATGACTATAACATATTAGCCCTTTTATGCTATATTTGTGCAAAAGAGACTTCATAGTTTGCGTTTACAATGCTGTAAATGGTTTAACTCTTACACATGATAATGAAGAAAGTAAATTAGTTTGTAAAATATATTTTGAAGTGTAAAAGACTTTCATTTAAATGTATATGTTAAAAGAACAAAATACGTTATTGTAATTGATAGTTTTTTTTTATATAGATCTACCTGTATATAAAAGCGAACATATAAGACCATAATTCGACTCTTATGTGTTTACTAGTCCAAACACATTAACAATCTCATACGTAATAGCATTGCATTATGTGATTGACGGCAAAGAAGCCTGCATTTTTCATAACACTTGGTGTACTACTTATGGAATGAGTATACGCAACATTTATCATGGACAGACCAACAATTTATCTAGTGACAAGAATGACGCCTGTCACTCTATTGATTGTGGGGAGGGGGGTAAAAGAAGTAAAGCTGTCGGGAACACTCTTGACTAATGTTACTGTAATGGAAAACTAATGGAGGTACTGGAGGAATGGTGATATGAGTACGCTTTTGGGCTCTGGTACATCACTTCTTAATAACTACATCTCACAAAGACATCCTATAAAATTTAATTTTACTTTTGTATATACTCAAAACACAGCAAAACATTTGTATAACGTTTAAATTTTCGTGTAAATGAAAAGTTCCACCCCACAATTTACTTCAGGTGCATTAGATTTTTGAAACTTTTCTTGTCCAATATAACAAAATCTGTAGCCAGTGTTGATAATTAAAATTGGCATGTTTTATTTTCAGAAATGAAGAGCCTCCCAAGAATAATAAATACACAAGAAATAAAGCAAAGCAAGTCTTACTCTTTGCGTTCTGAAACCAATTAAGATGGAGGAGGGCAATGGTTTTTTGTATTTAACTAAAAAAATTTAAGTGATTAATACAAAAGCTTAATGATAAAATGCAAAAAATTACCATTAGAAACAAGTGTTGACTAAAATACTCATAAGTAAAGGAATGCAGATTAATATAAGTAAACTGTACTAATAATGCACATTTAGAACTTAGGAATCTGGGATTAAGTTCCTTTCTTACGTACCAAAACAATGAATTTTCGCACGAAAAATAACCAATTAATGTATAGTATTCGTGTTTCCTATAGTATATTTTATATAACTAAAAAAATTATATATCGATATTACCTGTACAGATTAACTATTTATATCGTTCTCAGTTACACGTAAAAACTTTAATGCGCTTATTTATAAAATAATTCCTAGTTATATATTTCTATACAATGGAAATCTTAAAGGTAATTACATTGGTTACGGATACACACCATTCAGAAACGGTAAACCATGCAGTATATACATGTAAAGGAATTGAAATTTAGTGCAACAATACAAGTTTACGATCTCTCTCATATGAGTTGCTTTGGGGCAGTTGTGACGTCAAATGTATGCTATTAAAGTGATCTTTCTTTTGCTAAGAATATACTCAAAGCTTTCATAAATAGTAATAAATATTTTTTACTAGTATGAAATAATCATTTATATGGTGTTTATATTTATAAATTCAAATACCTAGTATTTTTGTGATAAAATAAGTATTAATATAAAGGAAACAGGACTTTTCCGGACATTTGCCATCGTTCAGTGAAACAAGAAATCAGTAACACTACTCTTCGAGATCTGCAATCTGATCTTTTCTTTAGGTAAAGAACTAACCTAATACATAATTACAAACTAGGTTTAAAATAAACAAATCTTATCAAAGCGTTGTGGCACGCCTAAGTCAGGAATCACAACCTACATGTTGTTTGTCAACTTCACTTACTCTATAAACGCTTAATAAAAAACTATAGAAAACACTAATCATTAAAACTTAACTAAGGAATACAGGTCACAATACGTCTTCACTCGTCTACTAACCACCTACGACTGACCCAGGTCCACAACCCTTCCATCGTCAAAAATAACCTTCAAACAAAGAAGTATTAATATATTTTAAAACTCAAAAAATGTACGATGTAATACATATTAAGGATGACGGTAAGATATTTCATTTATGTAACTGACAGTTATTTTGCAATCAGTTAGTTCAGGATAAATCTCATATTCCAAGACAGACTTACAATTATTAATTCCCAACTTACAGATCAATACTTTTTCTGGAATATCTTGACATTTGGTGTAAACAATGTGCTGCTGCTGTACATTTACGGGGTTCCGAAGTGATAGGTGACGCATTGGTGTTCGCTGTACATGGTTTAGGTTCAACTGAAATGTAGAAACGTAAAACCTTATCAGAATTAATTTTATTTGGAAAGAAAATACAATTAAATTGATCAAATTTAGGTCAAAACCCTTATTCGAAGCAATTGTTCTGTAGGTAAGTGTCCACTAGTCAAATAAAAAATAGATAAGGGAAGAGAATTCAGGACAGTTGGCAAAGAATTAGGACAAATTATCGTAGTACAGTATCAGTAAGTAGATTGAAACTCAGTTACTCTAGCGTTACAACATGTGGTTACATTGCTAGAAAAACAAAATTTTAACATACCGTTCAATGAATCTGATATTAAAATATTTTTATTTAACTATTGAAAGTTTTAATCCAGATATAAATATCATACCATTACATTACATAACCAAATAGATACAAATTAAATTTTTATGACATGAAGTTAAGAAATAATAAATTTTGATGATAATTTCAAAATATTTTTAAATGAAACTTCAAAAAAACCATGTTCATCGGAAAATACATAGTTTTATATAACATTGATGTTCAATTTTTTTTTCACAAGTTACTTTTATTTTGCGCTACTATTTTGTAGTATACTGCGAGAGTGACGGCTTTATAGACATTTTTAGTGGGTGTATTTTCTAGAAAGTTTGCAATTGGGTTATCCACACATAATGGGAAGGATCCTTCTGTTAGTTTTACCCGTAAGAAGTCTAGATATCATAAAAAACTGTCTTGAAGATAAATGCGATACAAATGTTATTTGAGTATAAGCTACAGTACGCACTAGTATATTTGGAAATCGAAAATGTTTTATATAAATTTGTTATAAATATTGCACTTTATAATTCATTGGTATAAAACTTACATCCTCTGTTAGACATAAAACAACAAATTCCATTATTGCTATGTGTTTTATTACATAAAGTAATTTTCAAGTTATTTTATCATCGTATTCATTACTGTTAAAAAATCAATAGTAGTACTTGAGGTACGAAAGAATTTATGATAATGATATGTCTTTTATTAAGGATAGGAGTATTCCACTTGGTTCGTTGAGACTGCATGCATGTTTCTTTCTTATTGTATTATGCTATATGCAAAAATGTCATATGACTATATTCAGTTCTTTGTAAATTCGTTCAATATATGATTTTATAATTGGAAATATTGTTAACCACAAGCCCAGTGTACAAATGTTCATTACAAAGCTTAGTCAAATCACATGGAATAATATGCACCATAGTCGAACTTGATATTGCCTAATAGAAATAAAGGTTTATGCAAAATGTCAAGGCTATTGGTCAGGCAATTTTCGAAATAATATCATAAGGACAAACAGAAAAAAATAAGTTTTTTTCCAGTCCCTCGAGTGATAAAATTTGGCTATTAAACTATACCCCGGAAAGATTAAAGCCAATTTTTATATGTTTTATATATATATACTGTATATACTATATATATATATATATATATATGTATATATATATTTCTGAAATCCCCACCTTATAGATACCGGTCTAGTATATTTCCATGGTAAAAGTCATTAATAAAAGTGAATATAAATAAAACGTGATCTAAAACCTAACAAAAATAATATTATGGTTCTTAGTTAAACGCGACAAAAAATTTATGAAACGTGTCATAAAGAACAAAATGTTCAAAACAAAACCTTCTTAATAATTTGAGTTCATAATTTAGAGAAAGTTCTAAAACGCTACAGACATACCCGCTTCTTGGGTTCATTGGTGTTTCTAATTATTGCGTTCATTTGGTGATTCAATAACTGAATAATGTAAATATTCAAAAACTTTATACTAATTTATTATACATACATAGTTTGTCACAGTACTTCCAGTTATAACATATATCGAGTCAAGCAACGTCGAGCGAGGCTGCTGCTTGGATCGATGACCGCTGAGGGATCCTGTAGCAGCCCGCTTGCCCGGACATTGGTGGTTCAGATGTTCGTCCTCAGGGTGTGGGAACAAAACAGACAAAAATAAGTTTTTTCCAGTCCCTCGAGTGATAAAATTTGCTATTAAACTATACCCCGGAAATATTAAAGCCAATTTTATATGTTATAGCCATTGGTGGTTCAGATGTTCGTCCTCAGGGTGTGTTAGAGAGGGCTTCTTAGTTCTAACTTCGCCCTTTAATTAATAAATCCTTTAAATTTACCTTTGAATTTTCACACTATGAGTAAACATTTATAAACACAATATATAGACTAATATAATGGGTAAAAATATATTTTTTTATGATACGTATATTTTTGTATATAATATGACCTAATATTTACTGAAGGTATTACATCTATATATACCAATCTACCCTTAAAAATTGACAGCAAAGATAAAACTTCGACAGCTCTTGTCAATAAAACCTGTCAAAGCGAGTAGGAAGTTAAAACAATATACAGCGCCTGCCTCAGACTCTTCAAACAGTGAATGTTTTATTTATGCAATCAGTCTCTTGACTTATGCCGTACTGACAGTGTGCTACATGGCATGCCGTTCTCTTGTCATTTGTAAATTAAATGAAGTATTTCATTTATTAAATGCAATATAAATCTTAATAATTTTTAAACATTATTTAGCTGTCTAATTTAACTGCCTATCAAAAATATGTAAAAACGACTGAATTTATATAAAGATTTAAATGGAGGATATTGATATTTTAAGTGACTATTATGTAATATAAAATTAGAGTTTTCAAAACTTTAATACTGTTGCACACTATGATGAAAACAATTACCTTAATAAGAAAACTATAAAGGAATTATATATTTATATTTTCTTGCAAATCTATAAAAACACATAATTAAAAAACTTGTTCAATTTGCAAATTTGCATTGTATTCTATACATTTAGGAGCTACAAACTATTAAAATTTAAAACCCTGGTACGTGTTAAAACGTTTCACATTGCAAGATGCAAGTGCATTATAACCTTTGCCTTTATTAGGTGGCAAAATATTAAAGCATGAATAAAGGCAGAGCATGAAAATCACCAACACCGCCGTGAACACACGATAAGTGTTTATTAGACAAGACTACAATGTTAGCTTTAGGATCTAGTGACTCCATGCGAGATTAAATTTAACTTTAAATCTGAATCAATATTGATAGAAGAGAGGAGTGTGGGGAAACCTATTTGTTGCATTGATTGTTGTTTTTCATCCAAACGTAATAAACGTCCTACACACCTGTATCCCTTAAAACTATCAAAACGAATAATCTTGTACCTCTAAAAACCTAATAACGATTAAACTAAGGTAGGTAGTTGGTCAACGAATGCAGGCGTTTCGTAACCTGTATTCTATAGTTCTGTTTTAATAGTTAGTGTTGTGTTTAGTTTGTTATTAAGTGCATGTGTTAGAGATACTGAAGTTGACACACAACATGGTGGTTGTGATTCCTGACTTAGGCGTGTCACAAAGCTCTGGTAGGATTTGTTTATTTAACTATTTGTTTGTAATTATGTGTTAGGTTAGTTATTTGACTAAAGGAAGAGATCAGGTTGCAGACCTCGAAACGTAGTGTTACTGATTTTTTGTTTCACTGAACAATGGCAAATGTCTGGAAAAATCCTGTTTCCTTCAAAATCGAAAGCATAAATCTTTCGGCTTCTGATCATTTGTAACCAAGGTATGTGTTCGCTGAAAGTATTAACTATGAGGGTATAACAGAGGGTACGTTCACTGAGAGTATGATCTATTGAGGAAAGTATTATTATAAAGTAGTAGGCCATATTTTATATAAATCCATGTATTGTGGAAAATTCGATTCCTATAAGACAGAGTATGAACTCCAAGAATAGGATGGTCTCAACAATATTGGAGCCGTTTGTCCAAGAAAGGCGAGTATATGTTCACATATATTTCCCAATGTAACGTCTTGTAATATCATGCAGTTCTAGAACTTTTCTAAATCCAGGAACGTTTATTACAGAATCTAACCTTTTTAGAACTGCGATCATTCGATATGTTCGTACATTTTTTTATTGTATAATAAATATATTCAGCTGATAACAATACATTAAGATATACGACTATAAGACAAAAATGATTTTGATCGTGACGGATAACAAACTACATTTCTAAGTGCGGTTTAATAATTAGGAAATAACTTACATTTATTAAGATATTTACGATAGGTCTACCACTAATAATTTATTATGAATAAGTTTAAAATCGGGTAATGTGAAAATTACGAGTCAATCATTATGTCTAAAGAGACTTTTTGAACGTAGTTTAATAAGGGCTACTCTATACGTATAGCACAAGAAATATGTTATAGTATTTGAATAAATATTTAAGGCACTAATTCTATCACCTAATATTATAACCTGAAAATATTCAGAAGTAATCTGGCCTACTAAAATAATTAGGAGAGGTGTAGAGAAAAACAGTTTATAATTTATAATTTATTTATTTCTTATAAATTAGGACATATTTTACATAGTTCCACACAGGTTAAAATATTGATAATAATAATAATCTTTATTTAAAAAAGATGCATGTAAGAATTCACCAAAACAACATAAATAAAAAAAAAACGCAATAAAAACACACCATAATTTTTTTATTTACACATGGACTGAAAATGAAATGTGCAAGTCATCCAATGAGGTTGCATCAGCAGTCTTCCAATGAGCTTGATAGTAAGCTAACAGAAGGAGAATTTGAAAGTGTTCATACCATACGTTTGGTAGCTGACGGCTGCGGTGGACCAAAATAAGAACAGTATTGTTTTGACCATGTGTTTTATTTTGGTTTAACTGCAGCCCAGCAAATATAAATAGGATGGAAATTATTATATCCCATTACAGGGCCATTCATTTATGCCCAGTGACAGGGTTTTTGGTGGCATTGAAAGAGAAATAAACAAGAAAGAGAAGATTGTCAAAGTTGAAGAATACAATGAATCATTTTCAGGTCATGGTACAGTGAAAAAGCTGGGAGAACATTGGGAAAAACTTTGACTGGAAAACACAGACAAAGGAGTATATTAAAGATACTAAGGACCTCCATTTTAAAATATCTCGTATAAGAAGACTAGTTCTGGACTAAACACAGAAAGCCCAAATGTATCAAGGTTCAAGGTGAGATGACGTACTTAAATGACACTGCTCAAGCTCTTAAGGTTAACAAACCAGGCAAGAACCTGTCAACGATCAATCCTGTTCAGTTCAAGATTGGAGTGAAGGTCCAATCAGCAAAGTTGAAGGACGTTCAAAAGCTTCTACAAAATCACTATGGAAATCAATGGCTTGAGATAGGATCATTACAGTGGTACAAGGACATTATTAAAAAAAATGATGGACTTCCCGAAAAAAAACCCATGAATTCCAAAACGAATGTGAATGTATGGTTAATAACGAACATGAAGAAGAATTAATAGAAATTGTGAACGATGGCAGCGCAGACTTCAATAGGCCTACTTAAGGTCAATTTATTCTATTAACCATTGACTCAAGAAATTAGAGTGCTTTGTTTTTTATTTTTGATTCTTTTTTAATGTATTGTCAGTAATGTATTTTCTTAAAAACAATTTTTTTAACTTTGATATTAAAATTCAATTGAACTATTGATTTTGGGTTTTGTTTTAATTAAACGCCCTAAACACACTCATGTTAGTTACAACATTAACACAAAAATTCTCCTAGTTAAATAAGTTTGATAAAGAGCCTGAATTTGTTACAAACACGGCCAGGTCCAAAAGTTGGTTACAAAACCCGGCCACGTCCATTTTTATTTTCTAAATATCTAATAAGCCTCTTGTTTGTTGTAATACATCATGTATAATTTTAATTTCGGTCATAGATCTCAACTCATACAAAAATACCAGGCTTTAATAGTATGTTGAATCATTATGAAACAGTTTTTGCTCTCTCCTGAAATTTTTTGTAAAATGGACCTGGCCGTGTTTGTAAATAGACTACTCATATCCAGGCGTATCAAAATTAATATATACAAGGGAAATGGGAAGATGACTATGTGACAATGTAAACAGACTTGTAAAGAATATAACTAATTGTTGATGTATGAGAAGTAAGTAACTATTGAAACTGTAGTGAGTTAATGGCAAATCTGCTAAAAAATACATTTCTGCCAGTTTTACGCTTTTGACATTTGAGTTAAGTTGACTGAAAACACCTCGTTAAACCCGGCCAAAATCTCCAGTGGTTAACTGTAATTTTAAAATTAAATTTCGATTTCGATAATTTCTAAAATTTTTGGCACAGGATTATTAAAATTTTACAATCCTGTGCCAAAATTTTTTTAATAAGAACATAGGTCGTGTTACATGTCAAATTAAAGGTTACTCAAAAAGAAAGATAAAAAAAAATTAAATCTTGTTTCTATCTCTTCTATTCTATTAGGTAATAAAAAATTGTATATTAAAAAGATTAAAGTTTTCTTCTTAGTAATCACTAAAATAATTAATTAACTCTAAGTTTTTTAGTTAGGTGGTTCCATACTTATTTTTTTAAACTCTCTTCGAGAAATAAATATTCTACTGATAATGGCAGCTTATTACTATTCAATCATCCATTTAATTTATATAATTTTTATTTAGAAATCATAAACTTCACTTCAAATTGTACACAACCTTTAAACACAATTACGAATTAAATGATTTCTATCAAATACTTTAATAAACTATATTCTTTTAAAATATTATGTACAAAAAACTAAAAAAATTAAACACAAATATATCAAGTACATACAATTCAGTTATCATTTAAAATCACATCATAATGAAACTACTCTCTTGGTAATTGAAAATTCATTAGGTTATAGTCGATGAAAGAAAAGCCACAGTGAAGTGTTTTTGTGAGAATATAATTTATTCATGTTTAATGACATTAGCCCTTGTTCTTGGCCGGTGTTCCTTACAAAAAGTAAATTATGCAAATTAGGTTTAAGGTTTTATCCCAAGACACTGACCATTGTTTAAAGTTCTTATTGACGATGATGATGACGCTAGGTGTCATTAGATCAATTAAATTATGCACAAAAGTACAGGAAATATGTGGCTATGAACTCGTTGAAGTCTTGTATCCAACTTTCAACGTCAAAAAGTACTCATCAAGGCATACACCTGAAGATCAATGGTGACCGGAACGAGTATTTAAACATGTCACTACTAAACAAAACATGTTTAGTAAACACCATATCAGTTAAAATAATACGTTCATAACCCACAAGTGACGGCGAAGGAATGGTGGATGGAATTCAAAATGGGCACTTCCCAGCGCTGCAGGAATCAGAATCAGGGAATTATAAGGGGAAAGGTTGGGATGGAAGGCAGCCTCTTTTGGCTTTCATTTTTCATCAAAAGGTTCAATGGATCTTAACACGGACAGCTGGAATTTGTTCTTTTCGCCTTTATTTTAGCTCAGTGATATCTTTTGGAATGGTACTAAATAATTTAAACTTTTTTTTAAAATAATTAATTATTTTTACCAAAATTTTAAAAAGTTTTATCACGTTGGCATAACAGTAACATTTTTTTTGCCTGGAAATCACCGAACTTTTATTTCAATATTTTAATTTGTCAGCATTTTATAAGCTGATGCTATGCAATAACTTATATAAGTTTGAAAACTTCAGAGGTAAATACCGATGGTCTATCAGTAATTACATCAATTTGTAAGTCGTAAGTGTATGAATGTAACATAACATATGAAAAGTGTATATTAGTTCAAAGAAACAAGGTTCGTTACAAATCTTCGACTATGCATAACAAAAGCTATTGTGGGAAGGGTTGATTAAATATGAAATTTGAGTTTACCTCCAGTTAATGCAGAACCTCGAACGTGACGCTGTCACAGACTTCATTCTGGAAATGTGAGATTTTAAAAAAGTCAGCGACAAAGGAGCTAAAATGAACTACTTCCATTATTTCGACATCAGATACACCTAGGCTACGAATACAGTGTAATATAAGTCAAAAAGGTATTGTCTCATCATTCGCATAATTGAATTCACAAAAAGTTTTATACACGATCAAAAAGCTCGTTGGAGCAACCGAGTTTTTTTAAATCGTCACAGACTTGTAAATTGAAAATTGTAAATACAAATTGTTTGTAAGGGATGTTCACATGGTGCTTACTTCTTCAATACACAAGAAAGAGCAAACATAATATCCTGTGGGTAAATAGTACAAACATTTATGTTCCTTATCAGTACAGAAAGTGCCACTCTGCTCGTACAAACATTGCTACAGATATCTCCTGGTAACACTGCACTGGAGTCACAGAATGTTCAGTCGTATGTACAGTGTTATGTGTGTGCTCTATGCAAACGTAGTCATTTATCTTTCATACACCTACACGTTGAAATTTATAGCCATAATGTTTTAAAAACACCTTAACTTAAGACTACTATTTATTAAAACGATCTTTTATTTTTCTTAATTTGTTAGTTTATCGATATACCATTCGAATTAAAACAAAACAAATCACAGTTATTACTCAGAACTTAACTTTTATAAGAAACACCCACAGTATCGTGTGCACCCGATGAAAACATATACGTTTTATCATGAAATATAATAAGTGAATCTATTTTTTTCTATGAGTAAAAATTATAGACATTTTATTAAGCTATAAAAATTTGGTAGTTACTTTAAAAAAGGCTGATCGATAGGTTCAGTTTACTATAGAGGACGACTGTTTTAGTGGGTAGTGCTTTTATAATATTAAAAACTTTAAAAGCTTGAATATGAATGAGTATGATTTTCCTGTCCATTATCTGGGAGAAATTAAATTCAGCGGTAGTCTCCACTATTTCCTAGGTGACATGCCCGTTATCCCTCTTCATAGGATCTCGACGGGTCCCTGATCTTAACCATCCTGACTATTCTGTAACTTAAAAAATAGCGCAAAATTTACCCACCCCATACTTGACAATGTAGAAAGGATTCATTAATAAGTTTAAGTATCCCCTACTACGCTGTTACAGTGTTTCATTCAATTACTTCTATTGGTTTTCGTGGATAAGGATATTTTCAATGATACTTAACCTATTGAATGAATTATAGAAACTCAGTATTGAAGGGGTAGTCTATAACACTATTGTAATGCTAAAATAAACTTAATTATAGATTCCTTCAAACATATATGAAGGTATATGAACCAAATATTATTGACTTTTTTAATATCCAAGTTTAGTAAATACTTTGCTTTTCAGTTTGTATACCCTGTTTGGTACATGGATCATCTTGAACTCAAACTATAAGCAAACATTAATACGTTAATACATTACGTAAAATGCTTGATTGTGGCAATAAATTAAAGTTTTAACTTACACCACTGTTTTCTGTTCACATCACTTCAAAACATTGGTTAAGCAGTTAATTGTTCTTACATTGTGGCCTCTATGAGTAGAATGCGTCCTCGATGGATGTAGATCACGTGTTTAACTCCAATCACGTCTGTTGCGGTCTATTGTCAACTGAAGGAGTCTCTCCTCAGCGCGTCCTCAATATTTCAAGAATTTAAATGTATGAGTAAAATATAAAACGAAAAAACTCAATATTAAACCTTACACCGGCACCTGAAAGCTCTCACGTTTCTGATGGAAAGTGGCTGTTTATTTAATAGTATGTTAGAGTCTGAGTTACCTAATAACATAATCTAATACTGAAATTGAATTTTACAAATATAAGAAGTAACAATATCTGTAATAGTAATTATTGGCCACGATATAATTCTTAAAACTACATATTCTCGGTTTTCAATGTGGGACTAATAGTGTTTTATTCATAAACATTTTTTTTTCAATTTACGGGATTTGGCTGAGCATTAGCAACGCCTATCACTCGATAGGCTGGAGAAATTTTAATTCTGTCTGTCTGTCCACACAATATTTAGAAAGCAAAAACTGAGCTACTAATTAGAAATTTTGCTTGAACCTTAATTTTTATATATATATAAAACACTCGGTTTCCATTCAGCAGTATGGGTTTTGACCGAGTGTTGAGGTATGTTTTAACATTGGTCTTATGGGTAACCATACAGTAGATTAAGTGAGAATTAAAAAACTATTTTACATCATAACCATTGGATTCATTTAAGCCTATATGTGTTTATTATACAAAATGGGATTACAGGGTTCAGTAAAAGAGAGACAATTGAATAGTTTTCATCCATAAATATTTTTAATTTTTTTTTATGCTACAACTGAGATTCTACCTTTTTCAATAACAAATACTTACTTCATGACATTATTCTGAAATATTAAGTAATACACATACTGCTTGAATTTCATTTAAGGCTGTATCTATTCTAGAACACCGTTAAAGACAAAAACACTTTAAATCAGGGAACAAAACAAAAGGACACAGAAAGAGGTAGAACTGTAACAATGAAAGTCGGCCATGTTAAGTGTTACTATGAATCTCGCTGACGTAAGGCCCTCGAGAGCTCACGATATAAAACCGTCACCGGCACCTGGCTTAGTGCCAGACTGACAGTGAACCCTTTGTATAACTTTCGTGCCACATTCGACTCTGGGTTGAAACATAACATAATGGATGTGTTTCATTTGCCAGCTATACAAAAACATAAACAAATATAAATACGAATATATTAAAATAAACTTGTTTGCTAAAAAATTATCTGGAATTTTTAATAATCAAAAACATTTAAGCCAACTTTCCACTCTAATATGTAAGCACACAACACAATTTTCTTTAAATCTATAAATACATTTTCCAGGGATGAAAACTGAATCAGTCGTGCTACACATGTTGGAGGTCGAAATTAGAGGGTATTGAAAGGGTTAAAATATTCAAGGTTAATCTTTTTTTCTTAGATTGTATCCTTTCATAGCTTATAAAGTATATTTCAAAATAGTTATATCACTGTCAGAAAATTAAAATCAAGACAATGAAAATCGCCAGGGTTCGTATATGAATTATGTGACGCTGATTAAACGTTTATTTACGTGTATGATAACCCTCGTTTACGTGTCTAGAGGTCAGAGAATTATATGATATAATATAAATCAACAATTTCATATTTTCAACCCTTGTTGATACTTCATTTTGAGCTACAACACAATTACCCCCAACTTACGATCAATTTCTTTCCCACACAATAATTCCTTTATCAATTTCCAGAAGAAAACCCAGTTTATATAAAGCAGTTTATATAGTGAGCTTATATAAAGCAGATTGGCTCTATGATTTTTAATTACAGGAAAAAACCAATCACATTTAAGCCTTATCATGTCCGTCCTCATGAGCTACTTGCCTGTAAGAGGATGTTATAAATCAGAATAAAGGGGAGTGTCGATACAGTAGCCTACAAGGTTCGATGGTACTGATATAAAGTAAAGGGTTACAGGCAAGACTCAAACCGCGCTATTTATAACTCGTACAAACTAGCATCGTCCACTCCCATAAGGAATAAATAACATGAAAAACATCATTGAGGGCCCCAAAAGCTCAAATCACATTGTTGGCTCCCTGTCCTGTCAGTTTGTCAGACAACTCTTCACATAAAATATTAATTTAAAGACTTGAAGTTCGATACGCAAGTGCATACTGTCTAATGGTAAACTTTAATGATCTTGTAATCGGAAAATTTAATATCTTGCAGGTTAACATGCAAAATTATAAACATTTATATAGGTATTATTAGTAACTATGATTGCAATGCACGTAATATATGAATAATAGAATGTAAATTAAAAAAGCTTGCTATAATATGAGATTTTGAAATACTGTAACAATAACCCAATATAGGTGCTGATATGAACATTGTTGGATGGGTGTGTTTTAAAAAATTTTCACAAAATTTTTGATATTGTTTTCTGTTTATTGAGTTGTAGTTTAGGTATAATAAAATCCAATTGTTATAGAAGATAGAAAAAATCTCATAAAAGCACGTATTGCTACTCACTGATCATACGATCAATAAAGTAAGTAATCAACTTTTTGTAGCATATTATAATGAGAAAAAACTAAATTTTATTTCAATTCAATTTAGTAATTACAGTTTTACCACGGCACTAAAGAAATGTTTGTTACATTATTTCTTTATATGCATCTTGAGCTTACTATGGTCTATTTTATAAACATTTTTATCCAATATTGATATTTTAGAAAACTAAATGGTTTTTTTTTGTTAATCAAGCAAATCTGATATGTTTTACATTTTTTTCCTAAAATAATGTGACTCATGTAAATTAAACTACAGTATATTCCAGGTTTAGCCCATATGACTGTTTTAAGAACTTCGTTCTTGAAACGGTCTACAGTTAGAGCACATTGAGAACAAAGTATAAAGAAATATAAGTTCACAACTTGCTAATAATGCGAAATTGCCCTTGTTTGTTTTTGTTTAATCATATACTATTCAACCCGTTTTTCTCAAAATTTTCGTGGAAATTCATAGGTTCCCTGGGATGAATATGGTCCTATTCTCCCTTTTGAGAATTCCTCCAGGATATACCTCCTGATATCTAAAAGAGTTAAAAATCCCATCTTAGTCACTAAATTTGTGAAATATTATTAAAAGAGACGCATTTATAATTACGTCAGTTATTCTGTGGAAACATTGGTTTATTATTTTAAATTTCTTTACATGTATACTTAGAAAACGTTCAATGAAATGACCATTATTTTTCACATCGTTTTTAATTTTGGTGATTAAGTACTCAAACTAACTTGGATAACTTTCTAATACATAACATGGTCAGAATTAGACTCCAAAGACTCCCTTTGAAGCGGTCGGTAAGAAATATTTATGATTCTCTAGACTTTTAAAGTAGTGTGCCAATTCCAGCTTAAAATTTTCTAAAATACTAACAATATTTTTCAGTTTTATACAGAAAAAAATATTAGTGCCACTGTTAATGTATTTTTAACATTACATTAATTTCTATCAAATATTCAGTATTACATCTAAAAGGCAATGTAACATATTTTACTATAAATTTAAAAGACTGTTATGAAGCCCATCTTAGTTCAGTTTGTACAAAAGTAAGAATTCTTCAATCTGTAATATATCAGGGAAATAGGATATATAATTTTTTTATATTTGCGTTCCACATTGAGATAACTAAACAAATCGTACCATAGATCTACGTCTCTTAAATTAGCAATAGTCCAATGTTTAATAATAGTACTTTAATTTGTGTCTATATCTCCAATATATTACCAGTAACAACAACCAAAAACAGTCTCTCAACATGAGAACTACGTTTTTCAAAACTGACGGGTTTAACGACAAAAATATAACCAACCAAAGGGATAAAAGCGACAAAGACACAATGTATATGATAATGCATCACTTGTTCTACATAACTTGGAAACTCTCAACATGAGGATTCTTGTTTCTGCTGGAACTGAGTGCCCGTTTAGTGCGGCAAAAGGTTGATTTATTGTTAACTTATTAAGTAATATCCTAGTAAACTCTCTTTTTACTACAATATTAGACACTGAAATTTGTGATAAATATACGGTGTCCTAGACAACAGTCAAATATTTATATAAAGAGAATGACATGAGATAGAAGCAACCAAATAAATTTACAATCCACTAAGTGAGCTATCGGCTATATATTAACACTCCAGTGCTCGCGTGGATTGGTGTAACGTGAGTGCTCGCGTGGAGTGCTATTGCACTCCATTTTATTTCGCAATTTTGGTAATTTCAATTTGCGTTTAAGGTGTAATAACATGCTCATACACATGTAATTTACCAAAACAAATATGTATTTACATTTTCAGACACACAGCATACTTAAATAGAACATAATAATAGTAATAATTAGAATTAAAGAAATTGATGAGTTGTTAACAAATAATTTTGCCTTTTCCGTGGAAAAATCAATCATCAGCTCTTAAGATAGACAATACAAACTATAACTAAGCTAGAAATAAACTAAAAACTGATACAGAAGATTCAAACTTTATTTACCTATTCAGCACACTCTACACAAACACTTTTTGAATGGTCGGGACACACCCACTTGTTGCACTTGAAACATGATTTCCTCGAGGTCTTGTTCCTTCCTGTACCGCAGAGGTAACATCTCCCTTGTACAGCTGTTCTCTGAGGTTGAGGTTGACAAGGTCCTGCGTTGTCCAGCTTCAATAGAAACTTTCCCCTTGTTCTTATCTGTTTAGGAATCATGTCAAGGCTAACTCGATACTCAATGTGAGGTTTCATTAGTTGAAATGACAGGTTCTTCAAAAAGTCCAATCTGTTTACAAAAGCAATGTTTTGGTTTGCCTTTATAGATATTCAACGCATTAACACCTCCAACGTTGAGTATGTGGAAGAAGAGAGTCAATGGCCAACGTCTTGAGTTCCTGGAAACATCATATTGTCGACACATTTTGTCGAGGATATCAACACCATATTTTGTGTCGTTATAGTCAGTAACTATGACTGGCTTCTTGTCATCCCCAGTTGCTTCATTGATTGCAGCATTGTCATGCATAGAAGAAATCATCAAAACAGCTTTGTTTTTCTTTGGTCACATAAGACACCAAAGTGCAGTTTTTCTGGAAGCCAAAAACACTACTTTTTATTTGTCTCTTTGACTCGGGTAAGAAATCTGGAGGCACTTCTCGTTTGTTCTTCCTCAATGTTGCTAACATAGTTAGTTTGAATTCTTCTCGTAGTCTTATGACTAGGGGCACAGAGCTGAACCAGTTATCACAAGTTATGTTCCTGTTACTTCCTTTTACAGGATCTACTAATCGTACAACCAAATCTGAAGTGTTGCTGCTAACTCGATAAGGGCCATCAGGCTGTTTACGAACAAAAACTTCCAAATTTGTAGCGTAAAAGTTTGAAGTAGATACCAAAGCAAACACTTTAATCCCATACTTAGCCGGTTTGTTGGGCATATATACTCGAAAGGGACAGTTTCCTCTAAAAGCCACCAACTGTTCATCTAGTGTCAGGTAATCATTTGGTTTATATGAGCTCTTGCAATTGGACACAAATTTTTCAAAGATTTCTCTGAATGCAGTGAAAATGTCAATTGATTTTTGTTCTTCTCGGCTACGAATGTCATCAAACCTGAGGCAAGCGTAGTAAAAATTTAAATCGGTTCAAACTCATTGCAACGTACACTAATTCGACTCCAGTACCACTAGTGTTGTCCCACATATCAAACAAGTTCCTTCTTCCACCTTTTAGAGCACCGGCAATGTACAAAATTCCAATCAGGGCTTTCAGTTCACGAACATCTGTTGGCCTGGAATCTCTCTCTCTTTCAAAGTTGGTCCTAATTTTGGCAATATAAATATTTGTGTATTCAACAATTTTTGATATAATTTCTTCGTCAATCATATTCAAAAAAGCCTGCTCAGGTGTTTCAGCTAACCTAGCATTACCTTGCGGTCCGGGTCTGTGGAAGACTGGGACGATGTTGTGCCTAGGAGTGCGGGATGTTCTTGGTGTTTGTGGGTCAATATACCATCTTGTTTCTCGATCCCTTCCTAAATAAAATTCAGGGTTTACAAATGGAACTTGCAGTGGAGCCTGTGGACAGGGTAGCGGAGATTCAACCTCTGATGTCTGTTCTTCAGGGCCTTCAATTTCTGCCACAATTTCCGAAATATCCATTTCATGAACACTAACATCTTCGGAATCAGAACGGCTTTCAACTTCAGGTCTGGCGTCATCTTGAACTTCAATATAATCAGTTTCTAGTTCATCGGGGATCTTCCTCACCCACTATACAGTCAATGTCTTCCTCCGTTTCAGCTAACCAACGTCGTAACTGTTCACCGTCAGCCATTGTTATTTTCTAACACAAATACATACTTTTTAAACAGGAGAACAATGTCAAAATTAATTGCAATAAAATCACAACACACGTCACTCAGTGAAAAAAAATGGAACGTGGATGCTCGCGTGGAGTGCAGTGGCAATCCAAAACTGTAGCGCTAGAGAAATAAATCGATATAAAATAGACAAGTGCGTAACGGCAGTTGCGACTAAACTGAAGTGTGCCGGGGGGAGTTGGGGAGAAGGTATTTGACCGCTCAAGGTCAGCAGTGCTGCCAAGTGCGTTTTTTGAAGAAAAAGAAATACCGCGCGAGCATCGGAGTGTAACTAGTTTTACCTGTTTTGATAACATTAAACTAATTCGTTTAAAAGTAAAACACATGTTAAGTGACAGATGTCACAGCCTCTTTAAATATACAGCAATTCACTGTAAAACTTAAAGAGATAAAACGATAGTTATCAGGTGGCCAATAGCTTATTTAAAAGGGTTGGTAATTTATTTTGTGGTTCTAGATCATACCGTTGTATATAGGACTGGTGGTGTAGGAAATCCTGTAAAAGGGTATAAACATAAACCTCTTCCTTAAAAATGAATATTTTTACTAATACTCATAACATAAAATGAGTATTTCAAGGAGAAATACTAATGTATAGTTGATAAAAAGAGAGGCTGTGTAAATTATATCAAGTATTGAATTGCTTAAAGGAAGTGTGGTGTGTACATATCTGAATCTAATATAAATAGGTCAGCTATCTAAAATATATTTGTTAAGATAGGAATGTTGATTATCGATCTGGCCGTTGACGGTTATATGTATGTGACGTAATATGAGACCATACTGTTTAAATAAATCCTATTGGCTACTGAGGTCACGCCACTTCTCCCCGCCAACGTACCTTACCGTTCCAGCAGCGAGTGTTTCTCCCCAGTCCAGTTTTACCCACGGTCCCTGAAACCCGCGTCCTCCCGACCAAGATGTAGTACAATAGTTTTTCTTAATTGGTGTAATTTTATTACCCAGTTTCATTACCACCGGCCACGAACATCACAAATGGCGACGAGGATTTGTGGAAATTAGTATTAGTGCGAAATTCCGAGTGTACATCGCCGCTGGACATCAACAGTGAACACCACGTGCGCGAACAACACGAGGACAGTTTTGATCGAGTGAACATCACAAAATGGCGAGTGAACATCACGAAGATTAACAGTACAAATTTTCTTTAGTTTCAAACCAATTAGTGTGGGAGGAAGTGTAGTGTGCAACCAAATTATTTTAGCTACGAGTTTGATGTAGCAAGTACAATTAGACGAACTACCGTTTCCTGTAACTAATATAATGGCGCATATAGGCGTTATCGGGGAATATGACGGGTCAGTTGAAACCTGGGCGTCATACATCGAACGTTTTTGAGCTGTATGTGGACTGTAATAGCATTGACGCGGGTAAAAAGGTCAGTACGCTTTTAACTGTGATAGGAGTAAAAACGTATAGTTTGTTGAGAGACCTGTGCACTCCTAATAAACCGTCGGAAAAGACATTTAATGAACTGGTGCAAACTTGTGCAAAAACATTTATTCCCGACACCTAGCTTCATCATCGCGGAGCGATATCGTTTTAGTAAGCGAGTACAGTTGGAAGGCGAGTCGGTTGCCGAGTATATTGCAAATTTAAAAAAAATGACAACCCATTGTGACTTTGGCGCGTCGCTAAATGATTACTTGAGAGACAGACTGGTAAGTGGCATCAGAAGTGAAAGTGCCAAACAAAAACTTGTTATCGGAAGCCTCGTTAACGTTCGAGCAAGCGACCAAAATAGTGCTTTCAATGGAGCAAGCAGAAAAATCGGCGGCAGCTCTATCAGTCGGAAGACCCGAGCGGATCCATCAGTTGAGCAGCGTGGTGGCCAGGAGGGGGAGATTCGGAAATGGCGCACCGGCATTCCCAGACAGCACGGAGCGACAACGCTGGAGCGGCCTGGTAAGGGAGCAGGGGGGAACAGCCAAGGTCAGCGGGCGGCACGTCACCAGGGCCTTCTGGATGGCAGCGGCGATCTCCGCCAGGTGGCAGCAAGTGGCAGTGCGCAATGTTTATGTTGTGGCCCTCACAGGGCAATTTCCGTTCACAGTGCAGGTTATTAGGTGTGAAGTGTCATTTCTGTGGTAAAACAAAACCACATAGCAAAAGTGTGTCGTTCTAAGTTAGCTGGTCGGCAAGGTACAAATGTAAATAGAGATAAGGCTAATTTTAGAGATAGTAAAAGCACTGGGAATTCCAAAAATTATCGCAAACATAACTACCTAGAAGGTGTTGATGACAGTAATCAGGTGTCAGGGGACACTGAGCAATTTGTGGATGATGTAGCCAATTTATTTAGAATGAATGAAAATGTGACTGACAGGGTCAAGGTAGACCCAAATTCAGCTTGATTTAATTGTTAATGGTAAAAGCTTAACGTTTGAGGTTGATACAGGGGCTTCTGTGAGTGTTTGCAGTGAGGAATATTACAATTCTTCAATTTCCAGATGTTGTAAATTAGAACCTAGTAAGTTGACACTCAGCTCTTATACCGTTCAACCTATCACACCTGTAGGCAAGATCAAAGTTGAAGTTAATTATAACAAAGTAAACAAAGTAATGGACATTGTATGTCATCAAGTCTGGTGCTCATCCACTTATAGGTAGGGAATGGTTAAGTGCTCTAGGGGTTGAAATTTCGTTTAAAAATAATAACAGGTTATTTGAGATAAGTAAAACCGATGCCGATAGTTGTCTTGAACTTAAGAACAAGTTGTTCAAAGAATTTCCTAAGGTATTCAGTGACGAGATAGGTTGTTTTAAAGGCGAGCCTGTAAAGTTAACAGTAAAAGGAAAACACGGGTTCCTAAATATTTCAAACCTAGGCCAATACCTTTTTCCCTGAAAGCCAAGGTTGAAAACGAACTAGCTAGGCTAGTAGATGAGAAAGTGTTAATACCTGTAAGTAGCTCAGATTGGGGTACGCCCATAGTTTCCTGTATTAAAGAAATGTGGTTCAGTCAGGATTTGCGGTGATTTTAAAGTAACCTGTGAACCCTTGTTTAGAAGTAGAAAAATTTCCGTTACCAAGAATAGATGAGTTGTTCGCAAACCTGCAAAAGGGCGAGAAGTTTAGTAAGATCGATTTGTGTTCAAGCATATACCCAATTAGAGTTAGATCCAGAGTCTCAGAAACTGTGTACCATAAGTACACACAAAGGTTTATTTTGTTATTCCCGTGTTCCTTTTGGCATAAACGTCAGCAAGTGCTATTTTTCAAAAAGAAAATAGAACAGACTCTCCAGGGTTATAGATCAAATTGCAGTATTTTTAGATGATATTCTAATAACCGCTGAAAATGATAAGGCTCATTATGAGAAGTTAAGAGAAGTGTGTAAGAGGTTGAATGAGAAAGGCTTAACTGTCCAAAAAGAGTAAATGTACTTTCTTTGCCAACCAAGTAGAGTATTTGGGGTTTGTCATTGACAAACACGGTTTGCCACACCGATCCCAAGAAAGTAGAAGCAATCAAGAACGCACCTATCCCAAAGAATGTCACAGAAAATTAAATCGCTAATTGGGCTAATTAACTATTATTCTAAATTTCTTCCAAATTTGTCAAGCATTTTAAGCCCATTGTACAATTTATTAAAGAAAGACGTTCCATTTGATTTCAACAGGCAATGTGTTTTCAGGCATTCGATAGAGTAAAAGAACTGCTAAGTAGTGAGACTATCTTAGCGCACTATGACAGCAAACTTCCGTTGAAGCTGGCGGTAGAACGCGAGTTCTTTTGGACTAGGTGCGGTCCTGAGTGTTGTCACACCAGAAGGTATTGAAAAACCATTAGCATACCAGTCTAGAACGCTAACTAATGCTGGAAAAGAACTACTCCCAGATCGATCGAGAGGCTCTAGCAATTGTCTGGGGCGTGAAGAAATTTAACCAATATCTGTATGGTAGAGAATTTACTTTATGTACGGACCACAAACCGCTTCTATCAATATTTGGTCCTCATAAGGGTTTGTCAGTGTTTAGCGCCAGCAGATTGCAGCGATATAGTTTATTTTTGTCAGGGTACAAGTTTAATTATAGAATATATAAAATCAAGCTGATCACGGTAATGCCGGACGCGTTCAGCAGGCTACCACTGACAATGAAAGAGCCGGAAGTGAGCGACCGATGACCACTGGAAGGGCAGGGCAGTTATTTGCATTGTCTTTTGGAAAGCTCTGTGCCTTTAACTTTTGAAAAATGTACAAACAGAAACGCTAAAAGATCCAATTTTATGCAAAGTTATTGGTTATGTAAGGGCACGGGTGGCCCAATAGCATCCCTGGGGATGACAAGGAGTTGTTGCCCATATTTTGCAAGGAGGGAGGAGTTGTCTATAGTAAATAATATATTGGTTTGGGGTTACAAAGTAGTAGTGCCCAGCAAAATGAGAAAATACGTGCTGGACGAGCTTCACTCATCCCCACATGGGTATAGTCAAAATGAAATCGATAGCTCGTAGGTTATGTTTGGTGGCCTAATATTATACCATCCCATGAGTAACGGTTTGGCAGAGAACTCTGTCAAATATGCTAAGAATAAGATCAAATGTGCTTTACGTGATAAGAATAGATGTAAATATAGCTTTAAGTAGAATATTGTTTGATTATCGAAATGCTGTTCATGCTACCACCAATGAGACCCCAGCAAAGTTGATGTTTAATAGGCAATTAAGAACTAGGTTAGATTTATTAAGGCCTAACCTGTCAATGACAGTTAGTAAAAGACAAGACAAGCAAAAGGAGTATTTCTCTGGAACTAAAATTAGACTATTTTATCCTGGTCAAAATGTAATTGTTAGGGACTAATCGCACCCGTGACAAATGGGTTAGTGCCACGGTAATTAAGCAGATCAGCAATGTTATATACGAAGTTGAATTGACGTCTGGCATTGTGTTCAGACGGCATAATTGATCCAGATTGTAGCCGTGCAGGGAGAGCCAGCTGATGTAAACAAACAGGTAGAATCAGCTGACGCTTTCGATGACAGTTCCTCTTTCCCCCCGGTAATGACGCCGGTGGTAGGGCGAGGAGCCAATAGCAGTGAGTCCCCACTCTCCGCCGAGCGGGCCGTGTGGCTCGCTCTCCTCCCCTCTCAATGTCGTGCCGTTCTAACGGTAAACAAACAGCTGATCGTGGCAAACACGTCACCGGCTGCGACGGCAGCTGTCATGCCGCGCCAGCTGTTTTCCCAAACAACAACAATGATAGACGCTATCCTGTGCGGATTAGAAATCCCGTGGATAGGCTGAACTTGTAAATTATTATTGTTTTGTTCTATTTTAGTTTTGTTTTCATTATATTGTTTTTATTTGTCTTGAGTTGTGATAACCAAAGCGTTCATACCATTTGCTTTATTGTAGTTTAAGGAAAATTTATTGATGTTACTGTATTAATGTGTTAATTGAATATCAACAATGTTTTTTTTGTTAACCCTCCATCGGTCGCACTGTATCAATTTGATACGCATGCACGTTCTCCTCCGTGCTATTTCACGATGCGCGCGCATACTGCCATTCCCCTTCCTAATGGGCTTCCCTCTCCTCATCCCTGAACTGGCAGTACTTACGCCTGACCACCTTGAACAGAGCGTGTTTACGAAGCTGTATCATTTAGATACAGTGCGACCATTCCCGTTTTCAGATTTACGGTATCAATTTGATGCAGTGCGACCGTTCACGTATCATATTTACAGTATCATTGTGATGCAAGTGGGATCGTTTCTGTTACGCTTTTTAGGTAAACAATTTCAAAACGCAGTTTGAACTTAGAAACTGATGATGGTCAGGAAACTGTCCATCGCCTCTTATTTTCTGATACAAGTGAAGAAGAGAATGAAAGGTTAGTATACATTGATGGTGATAATAGCGATATAGACGGTGTAAGATGTGTTTGAAGAAAGAGAAGAAAACTCCGATACAGAACAGAGTGCTGATGACGAACTAATGATGTTGGATGAATCACAGGCGCAGGTGATCGACAAGCCACAGCTGCAGGTGTGGGATCTCTTGCGCATAGAGGGAGGGATGAGTAGGAGCTCGACCATAGCCTACCGCCACCTCTAAAACGTCAGGTTCGCTAAGAAGATGCACAAGACAACTTGTTTTTGACAGCTAAATGGGGTAAGAATGATACAATTAAGTGGTTCTTAAGACCTAGGCAGTACAATCAAAAGAACACAGCCACAAAACATTTTGCGACGTCTGCCTGGCGTGATTGGGCCTGCACGTCAAAGCAAATCCGAATTAGATTGTTGGTCCAACTTTTTCACTGATTCAATGTTAGAAAAATTGTTTTGCATACAAATCAGTATATTACCCTTGTACAGCTAAAGTACACTAGACTTCGTGATGCCAAAACCACTGACTTGATCGAAATAAAGGCGTTCGTAGCATAATTTACCTTTTAGGAGTTTTTAAGCAAACAGGCAAAGACTGGATGAGGATATTTTCTACCGATGGTTTCGGCATAGAAAAATGCAGAATGACGTTTAGTCTCAGACGGTTTAAATTTCTCCTAAAGATGCTTAAGATTTGATGATAGAAGTACTCGAGACGAGCGTAAAGAGATTGATAACTTAGCCGCTATCAGAGAGATATTTACAGACTTCGTAGGTAACTGTAAAAATGTTACTCTCACGGAGAAAATGTAAACTATCGATGAAAAAACTGGAAGCCTTTCGTGGTGGTTGCCACTTTAAACAGTATATTCCTTCAAAACCAGCAAAATATGGTATCAAAATCTTTGCTCTTTGTGACACTAAAACGTTTTTACACTAGCAATCTTGAAGTGTACTGCGCTAAACAGCTAGACGGCCCTTTCTGGGTCACCAATAAGTCGGACGATGTTGTTAAGCGAATAATTGGTTCAGTTCGGTAATGGTCAACAACCATTTGAAAGGAAAGTATTATCATTTGTTGGTACGATTAAAAAAACCGGATTGGTATTCCTTCTGAGCTGACATTTACAAAAGGAAGACCTTTGCATTCAAGCTATTTCGGTGTATGGTGAAAATGCAACAATGGTATCATATGTACAAAAAAAAACAAAAATGTTTTGTTGATATCAAGCTTACATTTCAGTGACGAAATTGATGCTCACACAAATAAACCTGAAATTGTCTTGCACTACAATAACACAAAGTCTGGTGTAGACTGTGTTGACAAGTTATGTGCTTCGTACAACGTTGCCAGAGGTACCCGCCGATGGCCGATGGTAATTTTTTTATGCCTTGTTGAATGTAGCAGGCATCAATGCTCAAGTAGTTTCATTTGGAAATGAAGTTGTCACCAAAATTACAAGATTGTTTCTACGAGGAACTCAGTAACTCCCTTGTAGCTGAACACATTCAACGAAGGTGTGAGAACATACCAGTTGGAGGGATTCCCTATTGCACATTCAACATGGACTGAAGAAAATATGCAATGCTGACCGGGATGGAAATGATGTAATTAGAGAGAGGCCCCAGTCAGAGAAGCGGACAAAGTGTGAGTTCTGCAAGCTTGATTAAGAGAACCCGACTTACAAAAACACTTTGCAGAAAGTGTAAGAAAACCATCTGCAATGAACATACAGAGGTTGTGTGCGTACGCTGCTATCCGAAAATGTAAAACTGTGTTCCTTCATACATAAGTTCTTGAGTTTATTATAGAGAGATATATATATATATATATATATATATATATATATATATATATATATATATATATACTTTTTACTTTTTATAGAAATATCTTATATTTTTAGCGACAGAAACAACTACTTTTTGTAGGTACTGCAATTGTTTAGCTAAAAAGTGTCAAAATATATGTAACTAGTTTCAATAAATATATTCCATTATTCCTGAACGTTATTGTGGTGTTATTTCTTCAAACCCATGTAATTTACCAAATGTGTATCAAATGGATACAGTGCGACCATTCCCCTTGCAATAACAATTTGGTTTGAGTGCACACTTTTTGTAAAACATTTTAAATATTTTTTAAACTACATTTAAAAAACAACTATGATATTTGAAAAGCATAAGACATATTTTTAGAACCTATAAATATAATATATTATATGATTATATTGGAGTAAATACCACTGAAATTAGTTTAAATACAAATGTATCAATTTGATACAGTGCGACCTGTCATGTAACGTTTCAGGTGCGACCAAAGGAGGGTTAAACTATGTAGCGTGTTATTTTGCAGTGTTTTTTCAACTTTGGAAGGGAGGAAATGTGGTGATACATATCTGAATCTAATATAAATAGTCAGCTTATCTAAAATATATTTGTTAAGATAGGAATGTTGATATTATCGATCTGGCCGTTGGCCGGTTATATGTATGTGACGTAATATGAACCATACTGTTTAAATAAATCCTATTGGTACTGAGGTCACGCCACTTCTCCCCGCCAACGTACCTTACCGTTCCAGCAGCGATGTGTTCTGCCCAGTCCAGTTTTACCCACGGTCCGTGAAACCCGCGTCCTCCCGACCAAGATGTAGTACAATAGTTTTTCTTAATTGGTGTAATTTTATTACGCAGTTTCATTACCCCCCGGCCACGAACATCACAGGAAGTATTGAAGCTAATTAAAAATTCCTCATATGGTTCTTGTCTTTATGATGTAAAAAAATAAAAATACATGCTTATAGTATAAATTAATATTCATAACCACATTCCGTAAGCCATTAAATTATATTTATTCGTAAATTTAAATCTTGATGTAACGTGTAACGTACGTTTCATTTATGATCCATGACCGTTGTAAAATAAAATAAACCGTTTATATTCTTTTAATGATAATACATTTAATAATTAATAAATTTTAAAATGTTTTAATTTGATGCATATCTATAATTCGCTATGAGCATCATATAAAGATTATAAT